>NW_005357075.1:1775071-1798768 GCF_000412655.1 Myotis brandtii
CCCCCCATGAAATCAACTTCCACCAGAGGTGGCACCAAAGAGTCTCAGGTTGCCCAGTCGATGTTGACCTATGAACTAGGAAGTCACGGTTCGATTCTGGTCAGGGCACATGCCCAGGTTTCAGGCTCAATCCCCAGTGTGGGGTGTGTGGGAGGCAACCGATCAATGATTCTCTCTCATCATTGATGTTTCTATCTCCCTCTCCCTTCCTATTAAAAAAAAAAAGAGTCTCTGGTTCTTTGGCTTACCTTGGGGAATGGAAGCACATTTTTAACACTAAAACACACACACCAAACGAATAACAAGCATCTGAAGAGAGGTTCAAAGGCTACGAATGAGAGAAATGTAAATTTAAACAATTTACTCTCATCTGAATGTCAAAATCAGAAAGCTGGATCAAACAGAATCGGTGAGGACGTGTGTGTGTGTGTGTGGGTGTGTGGGGGTGTGTGTGTGGGGTGTGCTCTGCCCTGGCAGCAGGAAAGCAGCCACAGATGACACGTGGGCAAACAAGTGTGGCCCTGTCCCGTCAACACGGAGTTTCCACAAACAGGGCCTATGATCTGTAGCTTTCTGATTTCTGCCCTAAGAAACGATCCGTAATTAGAGTCAGGATTTTTTTAAAACCTAAATTGACTTAGTATCTTGAGATAGCAAAATTTTTAAATGGTCAGTTTGTGTGAGTTTGAAGTGTTATAATCGTGTGTGGTGTGGTGTGTGTGTGTGAGTGTGTGTGTGTGTGGTGTGTGGTGTGTGGTGTGCGTGTGTGGTGTGTGTATGTGTGGTGTGCAGGTGAGACCTCCCTTGAATCTCAGGTAGGCACAGAAACTGTGCGCTTATTTTGGAAAGCAATCTGGAAAATTTAGTGCTATTTATTTTCTTTAATTATTTTTATTGAACACACCTCACATATTGCTTACTGTGTTTATTTAGAATATTTTTTTCATTGCTTTTTTGTTAATCCCCACCTGAGGATATATTTTTTTCCCATTGGTATTTAAAGAGAGAGTGAAAGGGAGGGAGGGAAGGAGAGAGAGAAAGAGAGAGAGACATCAATGTGCAAGAGACACATCGATTGGTTGCCTCCTGCATGTGCCCCAACTGGGTTGGGGCTGGGGATCAAACCTGCAACCCAGGTACTTGCCCTTGACCAGGAATCGAACCTGAGAACCTTCGGGGCCCAGGCTCATGCTCTAGCCCAGCCGTGGGCAAACTACGGCCCGCGGGCCGGATCCAGCCCGTTTGAAATGAATAAAACTAAAAAAAAAAAAGACCGTACCCTTTTATGTAATGATGTTTACTTTGAATTTATATTAGTTCACACAAACACTCCATCCATGCTTTTGTTCTGGCCCTCCGGTCCAGTTTAAGAACCCATTGTGGCCCTCGAGTCAAAAAGTTTGCCCACCCCTGCTCTAACCCCTGAGCCACATCTGCCAGGGCCTTACTGTGTTTAGACACTGTTTGAGGCAACTCACAAATACCAACTCAAATCGTGACTAATTTATTTGACTGAGTATGTGTTTGTCTTACGACCTAGTGACTCAACTGCCAGGATGGGACCCACAGTTGATAAAAGGGACACGGACAGAGTGTATTGTTTGTGGCAGAGGGGAGCGGGGGGCCCCTGGGTGTCTTTAGTGGGGGATGGACAAGAGGACTGTGATGGGTGATTGCTACGGGTCCTACAAATTGTTGTAATCATCCAACCAGATACTTACAGCAGCAGGATACGTCTCATAAAAGCAGTGTTGGCTGAAAAAAGTAAAATTCAGAATAACATTCATAACACAATACCATTAATGAAAATTCAAAACACATGCTCACAACAATGCTCTATAATTTACAGGAACATATGCTATTTAAGGACATGCAGCAAACACATGGAAGCAGGCACCGACACGAAGGAGCAGAGTTTGGCGTGGGCCCTGGGATGGAGGGAAAGGGAAAACTGGACACGGTCTTCATAACGAGGAGTGAGGGGCCCGACTGGCGGAACCTGTGCTCACAACAGGGAAGGATAAAGCCACCGTGAGAGCCAGAGGAGAGCAGGCCTCAGGGCAGTGGCTGAGCGTGCAGCGCAGGGGGTGGAGTTTGGCCAGAATTTGACTCTATGATCAGTCACTTAATCTCTGTAAACTGGGAATAGTAATAACAATCTATATATATAAAAGGCTAATATGCAAAGTGTCCCTGCGAGAATTTGACCAGGAGACTGGGAGTTCGATCGCTTGCTATGATGTGCACTGACCACCAGGGGGTGGGGCGGGATGAATGGAGGCCCCGGCCAGCAGCTGGAAGGCCCCGATCGGCCCTGATTGCTGGCCAGGCCTAGGGACCCTACCCATGCACGAATTTCATGCACTGGGCCTCTAGTAATAATAATAAAGGTAGTTATGACAATCATATCACATGTTCTAAAGTGACTGGCCCATAAGAGGTACCCAACAGTGACCTGCTTTCACACACATACAGAAGGAGAGAGAGTGGTATAATGAACCCCTCATCCAGGTTCAGTAATTGCCAACATGTGACCAATTGGGGGATTTACTGATAGAAGGGACCATAGATAAGAATAACAATGATGTCCTACATTTGTATAGAATATTAAGTCCTATACACCAACATCTTTTACATACAGTATTTCATACAGTTTTGACAACAACCCATGACGTAGATATCGTTTTTCCTGTTTTAGAGATGAAAAGACTGAGGCTTAGTGCAGTAAAGTGACTTGTCTGAGATTGTCTGCCAGGTACGGGCCCTGGGTGTCTGTCTTCCAGTCTAGTCTCTCCTTCTGCCCCATGCACTGTGACAGAACAGCGATGGTCAGTCCCACCCCGGCCCCTCATTTAGTGGGGTGGTCTTGGATGAGTTCCCCCACTGCTGAGCCTTGTCTCTAGCTGATCCTCGAGAGGCCCCTCCTTGGCCTGGGGAATTACCGTGCATCTGCCCGGCCCCTCTCGGAGCTCAGTGCCATCCCTCCCTGGTGTGTCCTACTTAAGGGGAAGTGGAGCAGTTCAGAAACAACCCAGAAAGCAGACACACAGCCCACGCCACCCTGCAGTCCCCACTCCAGGGCCCAGGTCTGGCTCCGGGCCACTGGCTGGAGAAGGGAGCCCCAGGAGGTGGCAGTGGTGGTGGATGGGCTGGGAGAGAGGCCCCTGGACCTCCCTGGGTCCTGCCTAGAGCTGTGTGGCAGCCGGTGCGGGGACAGGAGGCCTGGGCTCACGGAGGCCGGGAAGAAACCAAGGAGGGTTCTGCAGCTCCCTCAGGGTACACGCAGCTCCCAGTCAGCACCGAGACCAGCTTCCAGAAACAGAGTCTGTCTTTTTTTAACCACCTTTCCCCCCATGGTGACCCACTTTTGTAGTGGAAGCCCCACGGCACTCCGGCCATCTCCGAGTCTTTTTTCTGAAGGACGGGCTCCCTAGCTGGTCCTCGCTCCTACATTGTGGTTGGGAGGCCTGAGTCAGGGACACCCCACGTCTTCCCAGGTGGCGAGGCCCTCCCAGGGGGGTAGGGTCATGGAATAAGTGCCCCCGGCTCCTGGAGCCACCATTCCCTCCCTGCAGCTGGAGGCCTGGCTCGGTTTCAGAGACACAATGGGAACTTCTGTTCCTGTGTCTCAGCCACCGGGCATGGGCCTCCCGTAGGTGCCCATGAGGGAGAGGGATTAATGGACAAGGAGATGGTGGCAGCAGCCAGAGATTCACTGTCTCTGGGGACATTCAGCATCTAAGCATTGACCACTCCCTCAACACCAGCTTTGAGCACGCGGGGGTGCTCGGGGAGCTATAGGGGGAGCAGGGGGCTCTTTGGGGGGAGTTGGGAGTGTGCCCTTGGGAGCAGATGTAGAGAACCCCTGTTTTGTGACTGGTATGGACAGGGAATACTGACACTCAGCAGGAGCAGGGCCACGGCACTGCCCTCGGGGACTTACACTTCAGTTGTATACACACATGCTAATGCACCGCACACACAGACATGCCCACACGCCTACACAGATCACACACACACACACACACACACACACACACCCGAGGCCATGCAGGACCACTGAGCACCGGGTGCTGTAGATGGCAGTGAGCTGTTCTGAGGAGAGTAGTCCAGTTGGCACAAATGAAGCAGGTTTACGGCGGGAGTAGCGTTTGTGTTTGTGCTCAGCGCGTAGGGACGTGCAGGGCCGCATCCGGGCAGGAGCAGCCTGATGAAGGATGGAGACTCCCATGAGCCTTGTTTGCTCAGAGGATCCCGCAGGAGACCCACCCTCGTGGATGGCAGCATCCACCGTAGTCCTCTCGAGGTGGCTGCAGAATGCCTGGCTGTGGGGTGAGGGGGGTGGTGGTGGGGGAAGCAGGCAGAATGGCTGTTCCAGACCCGGGAGCCCGGGAGACCCTGGGCTGTGGATGTGGTCACACTGTGGCTAGTCTGCATATGGGGACGGTTCTGAACAATCTAGTCCAGCCCACAGGTGGGAGGGAGACCTGGGCCCTGTGGAGGCTTCTGTGGGACCAGCAGGGCCTCTGTCCCCTGGGTAGCGTGACCCCAAACGCCTCCCCCAGCTTCTGCCCTTCCCCATGCTTTTGGCTCCTTGGCCTTTTCCTCTGAAGGGGGACAGCGATGCTGCATCTCTTATGGTTGTTGTGGAGATTAAAGATTAAACAAGGAGGGCACCTCCCTTCCTAACATGGGGCCAGCTCTCCGCGGGCATCTGGTGGTGAGAGCTCTTCTGTTACAGCTCCTTCCTTCTTTGTCCGGCTAATGCCTTTACTCCCCTTAAGTTCAGACTGGGGCCTCTGGGCTCCGGCCTGCCCTGGGCACATCTGTGACATGGCCTCAAGGTGATGCGCCACCCGCACGAGGTCTCCCCACAGGAGCAGGGCCTGTGGTTTATTTGTTGTCTTATCCCCAGCACCTTGCGGGAGCGGCTCCCCGATGTTTCTGAATGAATGAACGGAAATGTGGAAGTGCTTTGTAAACTGGTCAGAACGTACAAAACTTACTTACATGCTTCTCCAGAGAGCAAGCCTCGGGCAAACACAGATGAAGTAACAGCCTGATTCAAGGCCAAGGCCAGACGGGAGCCTGGCCTGCAGGATGATTGGGGTGGGGCCGGGTGGGGTCACACCTACCAGCACCCTTTCCTCTGCAGTCCCTTGGTCAGCCCACTGCCAGGCCCCCTGGCACCACAGGAGACAGCCCTGAGTAGTACCACCATCCTCTTTTCACAGGAAATTTGCATTTCCTCCCGATGATAAAACCAATCATTGTAAAGCACTCAAACTTCAAACAGGAAGGAAATATTTAGCACTAGAGGCCCAGCGCACGATTAAATCGTGCGCTTGTAGGGTCTCCTAGGCCTAGCCTGACATCAGGGCCATGGCTGCTGCCCCACGACGCCTCGAACGCTCTCTCCGTGGATGCTGTCGGCACCCCGTCCCGCCTGTCGCGAGAGCCGCTGCAACGGCGTCATGACCACAGGCCTTTTATGATATAGATATTTAACCCGAAAAGTAAAAAAACCCAAACCCTTCTATCCATCCCCGTGCCCGGTGAGATAGCTGGGATGTCCTTACAGATGCTTTTCTGGTTCATCCACTACCTTTGTTTATGTTAGAAAAGCAGGATCCTACTAAGCATAGTCCTGCAGCTTCCTGTATTACCTAGCAACATACTG
The DNA here is from genome assembly GCF_000412655.1 of Myotis brandtii. Lineage (NCBI taxonomy): Eukaryota > Metazoa > Chordata > Mammalia > Chiroptera > Vespertilionidae > Myotis > Myotis brandtii. The sequence goes on from NW_005357075.1 coordinate 1,780,752, forward strand.
CGGACATTGTGGGGTGTTCTTTAAGCTGCACCGCATTCTTTTTTAATGGCCATGTAATATTCTGTGATATGCAGGAGGCACCACGCATTTAAACAACCCTCCCCTGATGGGCCTCTGACTGCTCTAAATGGAAATTGCATTTTGAAGGCGGCCTGAGTGGTGAGGCCCGTGGTCCACTGAGGAAGGCATGATGCTTTTCTTCCTTCCTCCATCTCTTTCTCCTGGTGTTGCCTGATGAGGTGGCAAAACCACCTCTTCCCCCCTCTCCATCCTGTCCCCTGCTGCTCTCCCAGAGGGTGTCCCCGCAGCCCCTCGCACGCCCACTCACCTCTCTTGCTTTCTCAGCCTGGGGCTGGCTGTCTTCCCTCACCTGGGTCTGGCACCCACCTGTTTGCTCAGCTTGGGGTTCAGCAGTGGAGGGTCTTGGTACTCACCTGGGGCCTGGGGGGCAGGTTGCTGGGTCAGGGCGAACAGTGAGCTCTCCAGGGTGAGAGGAGGTGAGGGAGGTGGTCAGTTTGCAGGAGTGATGGCCAGTAGATGGGCAGGTCATTTCCTCCCCAGAGAGGGGCAGTCAGGGAGGACAGAAGCTGCTGTTGGTTGTGGCTTTTCAGCGATGTTGGATGATGCAAATGAGTCCTTTGGTGACTATGAATATTCATGAGGAGCTCTCCTTTCTGAACTGTGGAAATTCCTCCAGGCTTGCTAATGAGCCTGGAAGGCAAAGAGTGGGGTGCCTGTCCTTCTTCACCCTGCCTTTCCTCTCCCCAGCCTCCTCTCGCCCCTCCTCACCCGGGGAGTATGGCAGAGGCAGAGCCAGGGAGCAAGGCCCCGGGCTCTATGTTTTGTCCCCAGTTTTGGGGGGTTTGGTCTGACCTGTCTGGGCTTTGAATTTCTCCCTGTCCTCTTCTTCTCCAATCAAAACTGTGAGCAAGGGCACCTCTAACCAAGGCCCCCTCAAGGAAGGAGGGGGCAGAAGCACTGGAGACTCACAGGGAGCTGGGTGGAGTCCCAGGTCCTGCTTAACCAGATGGGGAAACGGAGGCTAAAACCGTAAATGGCTTGCCCAGGTCATAATGGCACTTAAGTGACAGAATCAGAGTTAAACCCAGGCATTGCGACTTGGAGTCTTGACATCTTACCTCCTCACTCAGCCCTGAGGCCAGATGGGTCCATTTGCTGAGCCCCACAGCCAGTGAATCCCATCTTGGAACCTTTATGTATCTGGGTCTCATCCACTTCTCCCAGGAAGGCCGCCTGGTGTCCTGCTGCCCAGGGCACCTCTGCTTCCTGAGCCCCTTGCCACCCTTCATGGCTAAAACCCTCTCTCTACACTTGGCACAGCTGTTCTGGCTGGGCTGTGAATCTTTTCTGGGGCACCTGGTTCCTGAACGTTGGGTGGGGCCATGTATTATGCACCCAGAGGTGCAGAGGGACCTACATTCCGAATCAAACCAGGGCATGAGCCCTGGTTACTATGGCCATCTTGTAGGGACCATTGGGAAGAATGGGTGAAATCAGGACTGTCCCGGTGAGCGTAGCCAACAGAAAACATGTGGGCATGGATTCTGTCCCAGAATGAGACAGAGAGAAATTGCAGAGGTCATCTCTAGGCCAATGGATTTAAGCCCCTCCCCGCCTTTTTTACAGCCACCAAAACTTTTTTTTCAAGTGAAATCTTACTCGAGGCCTTTTAAATAAAAGAGACAAAAGCAAGGTTACCCGGGTGCAGGATGAGAGGAGAGGCCCAAGTGCCATTGCTGACTCCCTCTCTGGTCTCCTGAGCGCTCTCATTACACAAATAAAGAAACGGTGGCCCTGAGAGGGACAGGATTTGCTGGAAGTCACATGGCTCAGTAGCAGCGGAAACAGAATTAGAAGTCATGTTTCAGGTGCCTCTGGGGGGCCCTGTCTACCAGACCCTGAGCTTTTGAGGTGCCCCTGGGCCAGCCAGGCAAGTGTGTCTCTGTTCCCCTCCATGCACCCCGGGCAGCCAGAGCCTTTAGAATACAGTGGGCTGCAGCTTTTATCTCTGGTGACATTTGTAAGGTGTGTGAGTGGAGCAGAGGGGAGAATGTGATCTGGGTGACAGTGCTGCCCTCTGGATCTCATTTGGTTCAGGCTTAGGGATGGGGGTGGTGGTGGTGGAGGACAGTGCCTGGTCTCATTGAGGGAGGGGAAGAGGTAAGGGTTTTCACTGGGCTGAAACCCAGCCCTGCACCTTTGCAGACTTGACCGAGAGCATTATTGCAGCAGGAGGATGGCCGGCCTGTCTGCAGTTTCTCTCATCAGCTCCCAGCAGGCTGCTTGGAACGTCCACAGGCCTGGTGGGCCCGCCCTGCTGTCCACGCTGAGCATCTCTGCTTCCCACCCTGCTCCTTCCGAGGCTCCTTCCCAGTTTGGGGCCCTTCCCTGTTGTCCTCCTTTCTTCCAGGGTTTTGGGGGGGAATTCCATTTGAAGCTTCTTCATGGGGCCCTTGAGCACTTGGGGATGAACACGAGTAAATAGGAGGATGTGCACTGGCACAAAAGGAGGAAGGACACATGTCTCCCAGGGAGGACCTGCAGTTCTGCGCTGCCTCTGGGCTTGGCTGAGCCATGGAGGACAGACGGGATTGGTCAGCTGGGACTGAGGGGAGCTGCGGAGGAATTCCATTTGAAGCTCCTTCATGGGGCCCTTAAGCGCTCGGGGATGAACACGAGTAAATAGGAGGATGTGCAACTGGCACAAAAGGAGGAAGGACACATGTTTCCCAGGGAGGACCTGCAGTTCTGCACTGCCTCTGGGCTTGGCTGAGCCACGGAGGGCAAACGGGATTGGTCAGCTGGGACTGAGGGGAGCTGTGGAGGGCAGGCGGGATTGGTCAGCTGGGACTGAGGGGAGCTGCGGAGGGCAGGCGGGATTGGTCAGCTGGGACTGAGGTGTTCTGGTGCCTCCATCTCCTGGCTTACCTGGGCGAATGAGCAGTGCCACTCAGTGCCTTGGCTTCCTCACCGGGAGCACAGGTGGTATTCTTACCTTTCTTTCCTGCCTTGCAAAGGTGTTGGGAGGTGAGTTGTCATTTGTAGTCATATCATGGGGGTTCAAACAGAGCACAACAAATGTGTCTGGACCTACTGCCTGCACCTCCTGAAGTAAAGGGCAGAGCACAACACAACGTGAGAGGCGGTCGTCCCCACCCCTGGAGGAGTTGCCAAGACGAGACCTGGGGCTGTCCAGAGAAGTGGACAGCCTGTGGTTGCATAGGCTGAACATGGAGGCAGGTGGAGTAGATCAAAAGTCCTTCCCAAGCTGACGTGACATGGGGCCACACGTCTAGCTTAAGTGGGCAGTACTGCCAAGCCTCCCTCAGCAAAGGGGGTGCAGCTCTTTCAGTGCCCTGGGGCTTGGTGGTGAGTAGCCCAGTGACCTCCTTGCAGTCCACCTTCCCACGGCCCTCACAGAGTGCCTCCAAGCAGAGGTTCCTGTGCAGCAAGACACAGCATTAAATATCATCTAATGCATTTAACAGACTACACCCCTACACAAACTCATTTTGTTTCTATAGAAACTGAGTGTCTGGAATCACCCAGCTGTGTGACATTGCCTGTCATTCTCTCTCCCTGAACCTCAGTTTATTCATCTGTAAAATGGGAGGGTAAGAGTGATGCGAGGTGGGGCCTCATTATCTCTAAGGACATCCCAGTTCAAAGCCAATGTTTCAAGGCCCATAATCCTTGCCACTTGCTGAAGTGCCCCTGCTGCTCTGGTTGTCAGCAGCTCTCCACACTCTAGATTCCAAGGCAGCTCCACCTTTACCTTTCTCCTAAGACTCTGCTGAGATGTTGCTGGTGGCTGGTGCTGAAGTGGTGCCCAAACCCCACTCTACAGTTCTGCATGGCCTTTCGAAGTCACTTCTTCCCTCTCAGGTGGAGATGTCATACTCTTTCATTACCCATCCATCCATCCATCCATCCATCCATCCATCCATCCACTCATCCATCCATCCTTCCACACATCCATCCATCTACCCATCCATCTATTCACCCATTTATCCTCCATTTATCCATCCATCCATCCATCCTACCCATCATCCATCCATCCATCCATTCATTATCCATCCACCCACCCACCCATCCTAAGAGTGATGATTTGGAGCGCCCATTATGAACCAAGTACTCTTCCAGGTGCTAGACATACAGGAATGAGCACGCATAGCTCCTGCATCCAGACACTTGCTGCACAGCAAATGGTAATATATAGAAACTATAATACAAAAGGGCAGGGTTTTGGAGTTAGCCTTAGATTTGATTTCTGCCTCCACCACTCACTTAATAGTTGGCTGTGTAATTTTGGGTGAGTTACTTAACTTTTCTGAATCTATTTCATCATTTGTAAAGTAGAGATAATAAAACTGGGAATATTGAAGGTAGGGCCTGATCTCAATAAATAATATTCTTCTCGCTCCATAAAAAAGGTACAAAAATGTGGCCTACAATACAGGACAGGGAGAGCTCCTTGAAGCCTGACAGCCTCAAGGAAGGCCTCTCAGAATAACTGACATTTGAGCCTGGCCGGCGTGGCTCCGTGGTTGAGAGTTGACCTATGAACTAGGACAGTGATGGCGAACCTTTTGAGCTCGGCGTGTCAGCATTTTGAAAAACCCTAACTTAACTCTGGTGCCGTGTCACATATAGAAATTTTTTGATATTTGCAACCATAGTAAAACAAAGACTTATATTTTTGATATTTATTTTATATATTTAAATGCCATTTAACAAAGAAAAATCAACCAAAAAAAATGAGTTCGCGTGTCACCTCTGACACGCGTGTCATAGGTTCGCCATCACTGAACTAGGAGGTCAGGGTTTGATTCCTGGTCAGGGCACATGCCCAGGTTGCTGGCTCGATCCCCAATGTGGGGCGTGCAGGAGGCAGCCAATCAATGATTCTCTCTCATCATTGGTGTTTCTCTCTCTTTCTCCCTCTCCCTCCCTCTCCGAAATCAATAAAAATATATATAAAAAGAATAACCAACATCTGAGAGAAGCGCCAAAGCGAAGGAGATTGCCGTTTGACCCTAGAAGAGAGAGTTGAGGGAATGTGCAGGGAGTCACCACACAGCGAGGAGTAAGCTTGACCAGGGACTGTGGTGAGCACGGGTGGGAGGAAAGTGGAGAGGATGCTGGAGCCAGTGCGGGAGGCATTGGCTGCAGGCCCCCTGAGGGAACCTTGGTTCTGGAGCCCATGGAGGGTTTTGAAGCAGAAGAGGAGACATGGCTCCTCAGTACCCAGGGCAGAGCTAGGCCCCTGGCCCCTTGGTGACTAAGTCATGAGCTTCCTCTTGGATCCACAAATCAGGATCTGATGATGAGATCGCCCTGGGAGGCCGCCATCCAGTGTTGGACTAGCTGAGTGACCTTGGGTGAGTCCCTTATGGGTAAAGGCAGGGGCTTGGATAGAGCCATTCCTCCAGTGTTGAGTTCCTTCATTAGCAGCTTTTCTCCAGTCTCTTTCCTGCCTGTGTCTTCGGACCTTTGCTCCTGCTCTCTGCCTCCCTCACTGCTTTCTCTGCAGCTGACATGCTCCCTGCCCTGCTGCACCAAAGCGGAGGGGATGGAGGGGGTCACACCTCCTTCCTGGCGCTGTTCATCCCAGCTTTGCGGTTTGGAAACTACTGACCGTGAAGGTGACCCAGCTTTGCTGCTGTCTGTGAGCTGAAATGGCACGGCCTCTCTCTTCCCTCTGGGGCTGGGAAGGCACTGGGTGGGACAGGGGGCCCTCCCCAGTCCCCCATCGCCATCTGGTCGGGTCAGAGACTGCCCAGAAACTAGGAGCTGGGGGGTTGCACTGGCCCAAAGGCCCTCTGGACCCTGACAGGGCAGCCAGGGAGGACAGAGGAGCCCCTTCCCGAGTGGGAGCAGTTGGTCGGTGGCTCCCATCGGAAGCAAAGCCCTGCTCCCGGGGGGAGGGTGGGTGGGTCCGGCAGGCAGAGCCTTCCAAGCTGGAGCCTCTGACTGGAAATCTCCCATGGCTGGGGGTGGGGGTGGGAGACGAGGGACAGAACAGGTCAGGTAGACTAGCTTGCTGTATGGGAGGAGCCTGGCCACGATGGGTTACTAAAGGTTACACGGAGCACTTCCTGCCCCCAATGTCTCTCCTATTGCACCCCGAGCCCCCCACTAACATTAACTACTCCTGGCAGAGGCCAACCATAACATGACATCAGTCCACACTTTTGTGGAGAGCCGGCTGCGAGTTGCGGAGGTCTCAGGAGAAGGGAACAGGGACCAGGAAAGGTGGAAAAGACAGCCTCCTGACCATGCTCCATGCCCGCAGCCACCAGGAGGTCCTCTGCATCCGGCCAGCCTGGGGGGCAACGAACGGGGAGTGGATTCACCTGGGGCTGAACCCAGGCGAGGCCCCAACAGTGTGGGAGTGAGGGGCCACGGAGCCAGGCCAGACCTGGGGTCATGCTGGCTCCCTTGCTTTCTAGGCGGGTTTAGGCAGGTCACCTCCTCTCTCCAACCCCAGTTCCTTCATCTGTAAGGTGGAGGGTTGTGAGGAATAAAGGAGAGAACCTGGAGCATTTAGGATAGTGACCACCACACCATGAATACACAGAGGAACAAAAGGAATCTTGTACCAACCACAGGGGAGGCCCCAGCCCCATGTCGCACAAAGCTCCTATCTTCCCGTCTGCTTGTTCCTTCTGACCGCCCACCAGCCTATCCTTCTTCCTAAGCTTCTTTTTATCGACCCTTGTTCTTTCGCTCCATCGCTCAGCTCATCTCTCTATCTCTGGCTGCTGTCATGTCAGCCTATCTTGTTCTAATCTCCTGATCTCTGCCTGTCTCCATCCCTCCCCGGGCCTTCCATTTCCATCCTCCCTCCTGGATCTGGCTACCTCCTTGCCATCTGTTTGGCAGTCCTGGCAAACACTCGGTGTCTCCCGCCCCTGCCCTCACTACCCTCCCTCTCCATAGCCCTCCCCTGGGACCTCCCTGGCTGAGCATCCCTGACCCCCTCTCCCTCCTTCCCTCCAGAAGTCTCTTCCCGGCACTGGGCTCCCCCACCCGGGGTAGGTTGGGGGACAGAGTGGAGCAATGCAGGCAGATGAGGGCAGAACGCAGTCTCCCAGGCGAGGGCCAGCCCGCTAATTCCTCCGCTCAGGGTGGAGGATATGGAGGCTTCATTCAATTATGTCACATCCACTCAGCCGCTCCACCCCGATGATGCAGAGCAGGCCCCTGGCCCCTCCCCGCCAGGACCTAATGGAGAGAGATCTCCTCGGGCCTGGCTAACCACAGAGTCCTCCTGAACCGGGGATGGGCCCGGCCTGTCTGGCCTGGGGGCTCTCGGCCTGCTGTGATTCGCTGTTCAACCTAATTACACCCAACAGTTGGCCTCTGGAGTTTGTTTCTCTCACCTTAATGGTTGTGGAATTGGATCTCAGTGCCTCTCATTCCATTACTGTCCCTCCCTAATCCCCCACCCTCACCCCCCTCCACTTGGGCCGCTGCCTGCAGAAGCCAGGCCAGCCCTGCCTCTCTCGTGAGGTGTGAGGCCCTGGGGGGAGTAGACCAGGGAGGTGACAGCCAGTCACAGGGTCTGGGATCCAGGCCAGGCTGCTTCTCTAGTCTGAAGTAGGACAGACGGATGTTGCTGTGGGGTCTAATCCTGGCATCTGGCCTTTACCGACTAGGGCTACCCCAGATGCTGTGAGAGACCCCCCAAAAGCCCCAATCCTGTCCCTTTCCTCATGAAGCTTAACCTGAGGACACGAGGCCACAGAATGAAATAATTAAGGGCAGTGCCGACCATAAATAGAATTGGATTCAGAGAAGGGAAGATCAAATAACCAAGAACAAACATTTATTGGGAATTTACTGGGTGGCAGATTCTTTCATGTGTGCTGTGCCATTTGCTTCTCACCAATCGGAATGGAAGCATCTGTCTCCATGTTCAGGTGGGGAAATTGAGGCCCAAAGACACTGTGAGGCTTGTCTGACCTCCAGCCGCTGGTAAGTGAGCCAGGGCTCAGCTGTGAGAAGCCTTGATTGTTGTAGTTAATACTAGAGGGATTTGACCACCAGGCCGACTGGCTGTGTGAATCCAGAATGAAATAATTAAGGGCAGTGCCGACCATAAATAGAATTGGATTCAGAGAAGGGAAGATCAAATAACCAAGAACAAACATTTATTGGGAATTTACTGGGTGGCAGATTCTTTCATGTGTGCTGTGCCATTTGCTTCTCACCAATCGGAATGGAAGCATCTGTCTCCATGTTCAGGTGGGGAAATTGAGGCCCAAAGACACTGTGAGGCTTGTCTGACCTCCAGCCGCTGGTAAGTGAGCCAGGGCTCAGGGCCTTGGGGCCAAATTCTACCTTTCCCACTGGCTCTCGGTGGATGGGGTGGTTGGGGAAGGCTCTGAGGCAGGATCCAGTGGGCAGAGGGAAGGGGTGTCACTTCGGTGGGGGGACAGCTTGAGCAGAGTTCAGTAACGTGACTGAGGACACTGAGAGGGGAAAGTGAGAGGACTGCTATGGTGAGGAACTTGGGAAATGAGCCTGTAAGTAAGATGGGGGACCTTGAATAACTCACAGGAGAGTCTGGACTTCAAAGTTTGGTAGAGGGGGTCACCTTCAAGAAAATGACCAGCCTTGGCCAGTGTGGCTCAGTTGGTTGGGTGTCGTCCCATGCACCAGAGGTTGCTGGTTCGATTCCTAGGCAGGGCACATGCAGGGGTTGTGGGCTCAATCCCTGGTAGGGGGCATGCAGGAACAGCCAACCGATGTTTACATACATGTCCAAGTCCCACACCCCCTCCCCATATCTGGGAATGTGACCTTATTTAGAAATAGGTCTTTGCAGATGCAACGAAGGATCTCAAAATAAGATCATCCTGGATATAGGATGGGCCCTAAATCCAATGATTGGTGTCCTTATAAGAGAAAGACACAGAGATGAGACACAAGGGAAGTCCATGTGAAGACAGAGGTAGAGATTGGGGTGATGCTGCCACAAGCTAAGAAATGCTGGGGGTCCCAGAAGCTGGGGAGGCAAGGAAGGATTCTCCATTAGAGACTCTGAGGGGAGCGTGGCCTTGCTGACACCTTGATCTTGGACTTCTGGCTCCAGAACTGTGAGAGAATGAATTTCCTTTGTTTTCTCCCACCAGGTTTGATGTAATTTGTTAGAGCAGCCATAGAAAACTAATGCAGCCAGGAATTCATCTGAGCAGCACAATGACAGTGATAAGCCGTGAAGGCTGCTGGGAGCTGCTTCCCCCAGGGCGTTCGGGCCCCACGGGAGACCCCTGGATCCTATGGGGTCCCCGCCACACGGCTCAGGACAGCAGGACTGACCAGAGATTTTGGTCTCTTGCTCCTCACCTTTGTCTGGAGGATGTGCTGAGGGGCCCCAGGGAGCCTTCGGGGGGCAGTTTTAGAGCAAACAGGGAGCAGGCCCTGCTGTGCCAGGGTGGTAAGTGCACGGAGCCCCGCCCCCTGGGAGGGACCGGCTGGAAATGTAAGCAGGCCCCTGAGACTTCACTCACGTGGGGGGTGATGGCTCCATGAGGTGATATTAGAGGAAACAGGATGTTCAGGATGACAGTGAAGGGAAACGACCACCCCCAACAAACTCCCCCCACCAGAAGTCATCCCTCCAGGCACGCCTGCGTCAGACCAGCAGGCTTCACCTCAGACGGCAGGTTCTCAGACCAGATACAGTAGTAAGTCCAAAGCACTTGTTTTGTAAGAACTGTTTAAAAAAATTTTTTTTTATTTTCCACCTCCAACTCCCCTTGGGCCCGGACTGGTGCACAGGACTCGTGTCTACAAAACTGGTCTCCCCCGTGGCTGCTGGATTCCACTCCACGGAGCTTAGATTCAACAAGACAGGCTTGGGTTTCGCTTCCAGAGAAGTTTGTGATGAACGGAGACATCTCCATGGGGATCACTGCAGAGAGCGAGGCCTGGAGGATGTCTGAGAGTTAAGGGAACATATCTTCAAATACTATTTTTTAATATAGGAATTATATTAGATAAGAATGCAGAAATCTAGGGCTGGAGCTACCCTCGAGGGTGCCTCCTTTCGGAGGTTGGCAAATGGAAACACACACCAAGGAGGGCGAGGAGATGAGGCTGCCGGGCCATTTATTTGACCACAGGCCTCAGTGCCCAGAATGTTCCGCTCTTTGTTCTCAGCGGATGGCAGCGCTGTGTGGTTGTGGCTTTTTCCTCTGTAAAGGGTGAGGGCTTTTCCAGCCCGCCCTCCACCTGAGTCACCCCTCCCCTTCCCTCCCTGCCAATCAGTTGAAGTGAGACCTAGACTGCCGTCAGCATCCGAGGCCTCTGACCTGCTTCTAGTTTATCTTTTAAGACGATGCTCATACTGAGGGCCGCCTCAGTTTCTCTGTCTATAAAATGGGGAAAGCGATAGAGCTTTGTGCGGGGCTGAGCAGAAAGGGTCTCCCTGGCTCTCTGTCACTTCCCTCTCCGGAGCACCACCCTCCTGAGGCTCCCCCTCTTACCTCCTCAGCGGGAGGGCACATTCCAGGCGGCGCACACCATCCACGCAAGCATGCATGTGTGTGTGTGGATCACATGCTAAGCACACACTCTGTCTGCCGGGGCCCCCTTGGCAAGGCCCTGTCCTTTCTGCTTGCAGACACCCTTATCAGGCTTCCAGAGCAAACAAGCCACAGTGAGGGTTTCTGGGCTGCGTCCAGCCAGCACTCGCTGTTGCTCCCAGCCCTCCCCCACATCTGTCAGTCCCTGTAAGGCCCACACGGGGCCCCTCCCAGAACATTACTGCTGGGAGGGCCTGGCCCAGCCCTGGCGTTTCAGATGAGGACAACCGATGCTGATAGGGACACAGCTGTCCAAGGTCACAGAGAGAGTGCTTGGCGGAGCTGGAGCCAGGGCCTGGACCTGTACGTACCTGCGCCCATCCTCCTATGGGCCCTTCAGACAGGCTTTCTGAAACGTGCCCCAATTTTCAGGGGGTGGTGGTGGTGGAATTGGTGCCCCAGAGGAGCATTGTGGAGTTCCTGCCCAAGCCTTGTCCATTTCAGTGGAAATGGGGATCCAGTTAGTGAAGAAGCCCTGTGCAGAGACCCAAGTTACTGGGCACCATTTTACTTCTTTATCTCACTGGTGTTCTGTGTCCTTTACAGATTCCTGCCTGGCTGACCTGCCCCGTGATGCAGGCTGCTGGCAGGAGAGCCCCAGGTCCCCGACCCGCCTCTCCTTCTATAAGACCAGCATCTCACTTAGGGCACTGGACACTATGCCCCAGGGATCCCGTCTCCAGGAGCTGTCACATGACCCTGTGCCCTCTCCAAGCTCCCCTCCTAGTCCCTGTTACCCACCTTTCCTCTTCTTGCTGCTTCTCTTCGATTCCTCCTCTCTCCTCTGACATCTACCTCTTAGAGCTCTCTAGCCTAGAATCTTCCGCCTCCACCCCCATTTGTAATCTTTAAGGCTCATTCGCCAGACCTACCCATTCCCCGAGCAAGGACAGCTACATCCCATAGTCCCAACTGCATTTCCTGATCAGTGTGAATGATGATCTGAAAGTCTCTCATGAGAGACACATTTCTTTGGCTTCAATGCAAATGCCCTTGGAGTGGCCACACATGAAGCCATGGCCAGTGTTGGTGCCTTGAAGGATAGGAAGGGCTTTATCCGTGAAAGGAGAGGGCATCTAAGTTTCACTCAGAACTCAGGTCCAGTAACAAGAAAATGAGCACGGTGTTGGGGAACCTGTAACACGGTGTTGGGGAACCTGTAGCATGGTGTTGGGGAACCTGTAACACGGTGTTGGGGAACCTGTAGCATGGTGTTGGGGAATCTGTAACATGGTGTTGGGGAACCTGTAACACGGTGTTGGGGAATCTGTAGCACAGTGTTGGGGAATCTGTAGCACGGTGTTGGGGAACCTGTAGCACGGTGTTGGGGAATCTGTAACATGGTGTTGGGGAATCTGTAACATGGTGTTGGGGAACCTGTAGCATGGTGTTGGGGAACCTGTAACACAGTGTTGGGGGAATATGAAGCACAGTATTGGGGAACCTGTGATCATCCAGCACAGGGTTGGAAGGCATTTTCTGTGAAGGGCTGGAGATCAAATAGTCTGCAGATGGTGGAAGTCTGTCTGTGATAGTGGTTGTGGACATGCGGCTCTGTGGTAGCTGCAGCATGAGTAACATGGCTGAATTGTGTCCCTGAATCCATATGTTGAAGTCCTAACCCTAGGGACTCAGAAGGGGGCTGGATTTGGAGATGGGATTATTAAAGAGGTGATTAAGGTGAAATGAGGTCACTAGGTCGGGACCTAATCCAATACGACTGGTGTCCTCACAAGAAGAAGAGATTAGGACACAGACACACATGTGAGGACACAGGGAGACCTCCCTCCACATCAAGGGAGGGGCCTCGGGAGAAACCACACTGCTGACACCTTAATCGTGGGCTCCCAGCCCCCAGACTGTGAGACAATAAACGACTGTGTTTAAGCCCCCAGCCTGTGAGACTTTGTTCTGGCAGCCCTAGGAAACTGATCCAGGCAGCATGTAAACAAATGAATGTGTCTGGGTGCCAATAAAATTTTATTTATGAACATTGAAATTTGAATTTTGTATGATGTTCACATCACAAAATAGTATTCTTTTGATTTTCTCCCCTCATTATTTAAAAATGTGAAAAACATTCTTAAATTGTACAAAAACAGGTGGTGAGCCCTGGCCGGTGCAGCTCAACGGTTAGAGCACCAATCCATGCACCAAAGGGTCACAGGTTCAATTCCCGGTCAAGGGCATGTACCTGGGTTGCAGGTTCGATCCCCAGCCTGGTTGGGGTGTGTGAGGGAGGCCACCAGTTGATGTGTCTCACTCACATTGATGTTTCTCTCTCTGTCCTTGTCTCTCTCCCCCCATCCCTCCCACTCTCTCTATAAAAAAAATCAATGGAAAAAAGATACCCTTGGGTGAGGGTTAACAACAATAAAATACAGGTGGTGAGGTGTGTTGGCCTGCGGGCCACAGCTGGCTGACCCCTGGCTCGGCACCTGATGTGGCAGCGGAGGAGCGGCTGGGGGCGTAAGCCAGGTCCACACTGACAGGCTGGGCAGAGTGACAGGGAGCCAGGGACGTGTGAAAGCTGGGTGGTGACGCGCCTCAAATGGCTTTACAGAGCGGAGATTGTTGTCCTTGATGTAGAAGAAGGTAGGCGCTTACTGATTCTGCTTTCCTGCTGAAGCCAGAGCTGCTGGCTCAGCCAAGGTAATCGTTGTGTTCTTCAGATTTCTCTCCCCTCTCCCCGCTGGCATATTTAGCCATCACACAGGGAGAACCTTGTCTCCAGGAATTGCTGCCCATCTCTTGCTAGGCGTCTTCCCCTTAGGGTCTCTGGTCACAGGACGGTGGCCACCTTTTCTCTGCCTGTCTGGAAATTAGGCTTCTCAAAGTCTCCACACACCCCTCTCACCACTGTTCTCCTTCTGGGCTGCTCTGAGCCCTGGGATGACACGGTCACTTTCTTCTAAGCTCCTGTCCCTTCTGTGCCTGGTTTCTGTCATTTCCAGCGCTCAGTAATTTCCTCCTCGAGGATCAGAATTAAGCTGCTGCCTTTGTCACCTTCGAAAGCTCCAGGGCTGACACTGAACAAGGTGATTCCAGAGGCTATGCAATGCTCTGTTTTGAGCAGAGGGAGATTATGTGTGTTTGTGTCATTGCTAATGTGTCTTGATCCTGTGCTGGGCCTATGATCTGTGTTTGGGAAGCATCCTTTGTCCCGATATCTCAAAACTATCGAAGAAGAGAGCAAGATCCAGGGCCCAGGGACGCTCCCTGTACCCAAACCTGGCTGGTGGTACCATTGGGTGATGATCTGGTCCTGAAAGACAGGTTGGCAGAAGCAGGTATGTGGAGACCCTCTGAGGGAAGAAAATCTGGCTCAGAGAGGAGGCAGCTGCCCGAGGCTGCGCAGCCAGTCCTGGCAAAGGCAGAAAGCAACAGGATCTGAGTCTGCTGAGTCCCACACTCGCCAGCCCCTTGAGCCTCTGCAGCGTCTGCAGGATTCTAGATTCTGAGGAAGTCCAGCTCCAGCTCGTATTAATAGGCATTGCCCACCCAGCTCCCTACCCCATGTCCTGACCCTCCTCTCTGGGCAGAAAGGTGTGCTCACTGTGTGTTTTCCTCCTGTGTCTGGACCTGTGCATATGGTTGCAATAATTTCCTTTTCCTCCAGCTTATTAGGTCATGTCAGCATGTGAGGCCCAGCCCAGCCTGGTCCTCCATGGAGCTCTCCCTGTCCACCTGTCTCCCTCCCTCCAAGGCGGCTTTTGTCTGCAGCCCTCGCTGGCGCGAACTCCACGTCATCTCCTTATGTCTAGACACTCAGCATTTCATAGTTCCCTTGTTTCCACCCAAAGATCAAGGGCAGGGGTTGAGTCTTACAGGTCTTTGCATCCCCGTCACATCAGAGCAGCCTGGAACGTGGAGGCTGCTCAGTGGGTCTGGGGGCAGCCAGAGAAGAAGAAAGGAGGGAGGGAGGGATGGAGGGAGAGAGGGAAGGAGGGAGGAAGAGAAGGAAAGAGAGGGAGAAGGGAGAATGCTCAGGGCTAAAAACCCTCATGTCTCTGGGCAGGCCAAAGTGCTGTCCCTAGGAAAGGAAATGAGTGGGGAATTGGGGGTGAGGGGTGGGGGCTGGGTGGCAGCCAAGAGGGACGTTGGCTCTAGATGGCACGGGACCAGGAAAGACCAGCTCCATCTGGCAGTGTGTGGGGTGAAGGGACGGCAGGAGAGGAGGCCCGTTCCTCCAATCACTGCCTCTATGATATTTCTCGGGGTGGTAGTGGAGCTGGGCTGGGGTGGAGGGGTGGGTGTTGATGCCTTTGGTGACAGGAGATAAATGAATCCACCCTAAAGGACGTCTCCTTTTCTAGAAATGTAGCAGCTCAGCTCTTGACTCCACTGCCTTGGGGTTTTAATTAAATGTCAAATATAATTTAGGACCGGAGTGCTGATGGGTGTATGAACATGAGGTCCAAAGCCTCATCTTTATGGGTCTCCTTGGTACACACCTAATTTGGGGGGTTAATTGATCACTCTTTATTTGAATGCCACAGGAGAAAACATCTGATTTCCTTTCTCCCCTTGTTCTTGAAATAATAGTTGGAAGAGTACAACAAAACAAAAAACCCCTTGCGTCCATGTTACACAGAGAGAAAGAACCAGATTGGACCTGGGTAATTTGAGATCAGCATTTTCTTTCCCAAACTAGGCTTGGGGCGTGTAGCCCTTGACCCGTCTTCCCTGCTCAGCGCTTGGTGCCCGGGGCCTTGTGAAGCTGGTCCACCAACTTCCCTGTCCGTTTCTTGGGAGGAAAGAGGAAGAAGCCCCAATACCTGTCCTGGTCGCTCCCTGCAGTCAGTCAGTTCCCAGAATGAGTGCAGGAAGTGACACTGACGTACACACTGTCCTGTGCAGATGAGGTTGCTGAGGCCCACAGAGGGAAGAGACGTGGCCACAAACCTCGGTGGCAGAGCCAGAAACACACCCAGACCTTTCCAAATCGCTTTAGCCATTGATCAAAGCTGTGTGTGTGTGTGTGTGTGTGTGTGTGTGTGTGTGTGTGTGACCTGAAAATACTTGGGGTAACTCCTTTTCAATTCGACAAGTGTTAAATGGCGACTGTACTAGAGGCTACAGATTATACAAAATCGTACTGGACACAACTTACAGATCATCTATGTGATAGGACTTTCTTTATATGATCCAGGCAATTATTTCTTAAAACAGGAATACGATCATCTCCCTCCCTCATTTGAGTTCTGTTAGCTCTCTTTTGACCTCCTCTGCTTGGCAAAGAGGGCCTTTTATAATCTGTTCCTACCCTCCCCTGGCAGCCTCTTCACCCCAGTCTCTAGTGTACACTCCATCCTGCAGATGCTGAGCCTCTCACAGCCCCGGCACGACTCACTGCACAAGGGTGCCTCGGCCCGAAATCGCCCACTTGGCTGCTTGCGAGGGTGTTGGGCTGCAAGTAGAGGATATTGGAGTAAATGGGGTAATGTCTGTGGACCTTCTATTTCTCACATGATAAGAGACAAACAGTTGCCAGACACTCTGCCATCTTTCGCTCCTTGGCCTTTGTCGTCCCGCTCACACTGATGGCCGAAGGAAGGCCATAGTGGCTTCAAGCATCACGGTTGCAAGAGGAAAGGGAGGGACAGCAACACACCCATCTGTTCTCTTGCTCAGGACAGTAAATGCTGCTCCTGAGCCCTCCCCAGCAGAACTCCCTTCCCTCTCACTGGCCAGAGCCAGGCCACGTGACCACTGCTCCCAGCGAGAGAGGCTGGAGACCAAGCATCTGGCCAGGGGGTGGGGGTTTATGACTGGCTTGTGGAATGGGTTAACTCCCTCGGTTCCTCGGGGTCTGCTCCCAGGGTGAGCCACTGTCTTAGTCATCTCTGCATTTCCAGAGATCGGCAGGGACTTGCTTTAGAGCAGACCCCAGAGCTGTGTGGAATGAATGACTGGGCAGCCGGGGAGGAGAGGTGTACACCCAGAATCGAGACAGTTAAGGAAAGAGGCAAAGCGGCTCCTGACTGTGGTGGTAGAGACAGTCACTGCTCCCCAGTTTTGTGTGCTTCTCCGTATCTTCCATCCCCTTGGCAATTAGGTGGGGACCACGTGACAAGGCGTGGCCGATGGCTGGGAGGGAAGAGACACGTGTCACATGGGCAGGCCTCTGACGCTCTTTCCTGCCACGATTACCTGGAATCCTGTGTTGCTACAAGTAGGCAGAGTGACATGGCCCAGGTTTCTGAGCTCTTGCATGGAGCTGACCCAGAGGGGACCTCGCATGAGTGGGAAACAAGCCGAGTTGGGCCATGAAGATGCCCTTTTTTGTTGTCCCAGTGTAATCTAACCTACCCTGTGCCATCCGCTCACCAGCACTTTTGAATGCCTGCAATCTGGCTCTACATGCTGGGGAGGAGGTAAGTGAAGAGCCGGGTTCCTGCTCGAGAGCTTCCATCTCCTCACTCGCCAGGTGTGGGCAGGTGTGACCGTGCTTGTCAGGCCATGCTTCCTGTCTCGGGCAGGAGTGGCTCCATCCTGGCCCCACACCCTTTCTCCACGACCTCACTCATGGTGGAGTCTTCTCTTGGAGAAGTTGGGTAGATTGTACATTTGTGGTCCTATTGAGGGTGGAAGGCACCGATATCTGATATTTAAAATAAGTTTGGACTGAAACTCACAGTGAGAAATGTATTTTACATGCATCAGTATGCAGCACGCATATATGTGCATGTGCAGGGTACGCCGGGATCCACACTGTCCACTGGCAATGCATTCTGATACTTGTAGTCCATTCAATCTTGTGACCCACCGAATTGGTTTCCATGACCTTCTAATGATACACAACCTGCAGTTTGGAAAAAATCAGTCTACACAATAGAGACTTTGGGGAGCTAGGAAATGGTGGTAAACACGGTGGCTGTGGATGGTCCCGGAGGGCTTCCTGTAAGAAGGGGCCCTTGACCAGGGTCCTGGAGGATCAGGAGGGGAAGTCATTCTGGGAGACAAGACTGAGCAAGGCCTTGGAGGGTAAGCCTAGATGTTTGGGGAATGGTGGCACCTACCTGAAGGGGAATAGGCACAGGTGATGGGGATTGTGGGTGGGGATGATATTCAAAATAGCTGATAGGTGGAACAGCTCTAACATCTGGAAGAACTTGAGTGTGACCAACCAGAACAGGCATGAGCTGTGACAACCCCCCTCACCCCACCACAGACCACTTGTACCAGTGTAAGCCTGAGTGTTTTTCTGGGAGCAGGACAGGCAAGGAAAGGGGTTAGCTGGGAATAGGGGTGCAGTGTGGGTGAAGCTGGGAAAGGGAGGGTTGGATCCCAGAAGCCCTGGCAAGTTGGAAAAACATCTCTGCATTGTGCTCCTTTTAGCAGAGCAGGCTTATCATCTTGGCACTAAAGGCCCGGTGCACAAAAATTTGTGCACTCGGC
>NW_005357075.1:1798864-1817675 GCF_000412655.1 Myotis brandtii
CAGCCCGGCCTGTGCCCTCTCGCAGTCTGGGACCCCTTGGGGGATAACCACCTGCTGGCTTAGGCCCGCTCCCTGGGGGATTGGGCCTAAGCTGGCAATCAGACATCCCTCTGGCAGCCCGGGAGCCCTCGGGGGATGCCCACTTGCCAGCAGGGAGCAGGCCTAAGCTGCAGTCGGACATCCTTAGTACTGCTGAGGAGGCGGGAGAGGCTCCCACCACCACTGCTGTACTGGCAGCCGTCAGCCTGGCTTGTGGCTGAGCAGAGCTCCCCCTGTGGGAGCGCACTGACCACCAGGGGGCATCTCCTGCATTGAGCGTCTGCCCCCTGGTGGTCAGTGTGTGTCATAGTGACCAGTCATTCCCAGTAGTTCTGCTGTTAGGGTCAATATGCATATTACCCTTTTATTATATAGGTTAAGCTTCCAAACTTCTCAAAATTCTGAACATCTTATTTCCAGGTGATGATCCTATTGGCTGAAGCCTGGGAGAGATGCAGGACTCAAGGCAGGTCACAAGTGGGGACCCCGTGTGTGCTGGGCAGACAGGCAGGCAGGCAGCCTGCAGAGCTGCCCGGGCTCAGTGCTGCTGGACTGAGGGCTGAGAGAGGCATTGGGAACCTGGCCGTAGACCCAGCCAACACACTGCCTTTACCTCGAGTTTCAGGACCTAATAAAAAGTATAACAACGTGTGCTGCGCTGACCTCGGAATGATTCTGTGCGCTTATGACGAGGAGCAGCTAGAAATCACCTTGAAATGAAAAAGTGTTTTATGAGCTCAAGCACCACTTTGGGGTGGAAGAGAAAGCACTTTCCTCCCAACTTGCCCGAGAAGGAAAATTTTTTGTTTAAATAACACAAATGTAATAGAACTGTCCAAAGTACATGATTTCGGCAATGAAATTTGTGGGACCCAACTCATGGTTCTCACGGTTTTATAACACTGTAAAAATAATGCATTTTTCATCAAGATAGAAATAAAAACAATAATAAAAACCTAACAGTTATTGTGTGCTGATGATGTGCCAGCAGGTACTTTGCATCTCATTTAATTCTCACAACCAACCCATGTGGCACATACTCTCATCCTCCCCATTTTGCAAGGAAAAACGACGAGAAGGTTGGTATAACTCAACTGACAGTGACATGGCGATTGTTCTACCTCAGGGAGAGACTATAAGAGCAGCGTCCGGCCTCCGCGAACATTTCAGCCGTGCTGCGCCCACGTCCACCAAGGCCTGGGCCAGTGGAGTAAACCAGGAGCCAGGAGAGCCGAGTCATTGTCCGTGTTCTTGTGACTGATGAACTTGAACAAGTAACTTCTTTCTTCAGAGCCTCGGTTCCCTCATCTGTGGAGTTAGCAGGCCCGGGTAGCACTTGAGGTCTCTCCCAGTTCCGAGAGTGCCTCTGACCGGGTCCCCAGACCCTCCAAGGCCTGGACGAAGCAGCCCAGCGGGACTCAGCTGGCTCCCAAGAGCTGCCTTTTGAAGGGGACCTGCTCGGCCTCTCATTTGCGATGGAGGAAAGTTGGGCCTTGGCTGTCTGGGGCCTGGCTTGGAGAGGACAGAGGGGCAGGAAGGAAAGAGGGAGGGCCCGTGGGAGGGGGACAGAGTGAACTTGGAGCTGGAGCCCTGTTGTCAGCCCAGGTTAAGGGGGTGGGGGGCGGGGAGGGATTTCTGGCATGCTGCTCTTCTAGACTTTAATTGCTATAATTCTGAGAAGACTCAAGTCTAAGCCTTAGAATTTCTCCACGGAAAACTGTCTTTGCAGCATCCACAGACAAGGACATTAGCGAACTGGCAGTCAACGCAGGGAGGGCCATGCTGACAGATGGAGGTGTGTTTGCGGCAGGGGTCACAGCCTGCGGGGCACCTTCCCGCGTGCCTGTCTCCCCTTTCCCTGGGACCACATGGTGACTCAGCCACAGTCACAATTACAGAGCTAGGAAGACGGCTGCTGCCTCCGGTGCAGGGGCAGGTGGTGGAGGAAAAGGATAGAGCGATTCTGAATGAGGCAAAAGGAAGAAAAGATGGGGAAGAATCAGAGATGTTGGCTTTGGGTGTTTTGTGCTGGATGGTATGTCCATGTTGGAGGGGCTGCAGGGTCTCTGAGTATAGTCTGGGGGTGCGCTCTGTGTATGTGCATGTATGCATGTGTGTGTGTGTGTGTACATGCATGCATGTGCGTGTGCATGCATGCGATCATGATGGTGAGCGAGAGGGGCGGGAACAGCTGGCAGGGCTTGGAGAAGCCTGGCTTCCACTTAAGGGTCCTACTCATTCCTCGGCCCCAGGTAACCTAGCACTTCTCCTGGTTCTGGAAATGATGATCCAGTCATTTCAGGGTTGACTCGTGCCAAAGTTCCAGAACAGATGACTGAAACGGATGATTTGTGAGTTCTTAGAGAAGAAGGTGATTGCTAGGAGCCAGCATGAGTTTGCTTTGAACAGAGCTGATCAGCCGCCTTCCGTCCCCTTTGTGACAGCTGTGAGACTGACCCCCAGTGCGGCCTGGGCTTCTGCTCCGCAGGGAGGTGGGGCGGGTGGGCGAGGAGTTGCCCTCCTCCCGGTATTGCCCATGCGCACATGGGATTTGGGAGTTGTGGGGTGGCCTTGTGGCCCGGCCTGCTCTGTACACAGGAACAGAAGGACCCCCAGAGGCTGGGAACAGACCCCATGCCCACACTGATGCATCGGTGGCTGCAGCCAAGGCGCGCAGCAGGAGAACAGCATGGCTCCACAGATGGAAACTCACCAGTAGAGCAGGGGTGTGAGGCCTCCAGGACCCTCAGTGACAGCTCTCAAGTGGCCCCTGGCTGAATGAGGACCCTGGTGGGCCTGGGGAGAAGCTGTATACGTCCCATTACAGGAGCACCACCTGGGTCCTGGGCAGGTGTCGTGTGCTTCCTCCCACCTCGGAGGCCATGATGGCCTCGCAGATCAGGCCGAGGTCCGGCCAGGTCAGTGAGCAGAGCTGGCCTCCGAGTCCTGCTTTCTTTGCAGGACACAGCCGGGCAGCCTGAGGGAGGGCTGACTTTCAGAGAAGTGTATACAACCTGGGAATATGTAGTTGGGAATCGGATCCTTGGTTAAGTGGCTGGGACTCAAAGCCATTTGAATGTGGGTATGAAAGGAAACACCTTTTATCCGTAGAGGTTGGTGAGGCCCAGCTACCTGGCTTGGTCAGTTCTTGAGCTGGCAGTGCAACCCCTCACAGCAGCCTTTGAATAAATGAAAAAACAAACAAACAAAACTGAAGTCCAGTGAGAGTGCACTTGGGTGGACGCACAGCTGCTGAACAATTGTCCCAAAGAGGATTGTTGCTCAAACCTCAACTCTCAATTTAGAAGGGGGCGGGGGGGGGTATCCTCATATTATGCCATAGGATTTGGTACTAAATCATATTCTCAACAATTTCATCTATGACGTGGATGAGGACACAGAGACCAAGATTATTAAATTTTTGGATGACAGTTAGGAGGGATAATTGCGGTCCGGAGAGATAGCTGAGGGTTTGAAAACATCCTGATAAGCTGAAATGATGCCTGGAACAAACCAGATGAAATTTAACAGGGGCAAATAGTGAGCTCTATATTTAGGTAATAAAAATGAATTATGTAGGTACAGTACAGGAAGCATGACTTGGGAGAATTTCAAATCAAAATTCTATGGCCCCGGGGGAACTTTGAGCAGCAGACTGCCTGATGGGGGCAGCAGAGAGCAGCTGCTTCGCGGAGCTCGCCAGGGGCCTGAAGCACTCAGGTGAGGGACCCTGCCCAGGGCTGCTAGAGGAGAGGAGGCAGCATGGGACAGGAGTGATCAGGCAGGCCCAATACGGGCAGGTGGAGACTGGTTTGTGGCACACAGGCTCCAGGTATGTGGGTTGTCTGAATCCAAGGGAGGCTGGGCTCCTTATGCCTTGGGCCACCTCTGTCCCAGGCCTGCCTGCTCTTCTCAGCGGGGGTCCACCCAGTCTCTGGGGTGATTTTGAATGACCACCAGCTCAGTGCGGGGAGAGATGGGAAACGACACACTTATAGAGATAGAAACAGATTAATGATCGGCTGGGGATGGGGAGGGACGGGAGGGGAGAGGTGTTTGAGGCGGAGGAGTAGGACGAGGGAGGTTGGTGGCAAAGGAGCAGGTCTGTATCTTGATTGCGGAGGCAGTTACACCTGTGAGAAAATGGCACGGAACTGCATATGCACATCGTGCCTTGTCAATTTCCTGGCTTTGCTGTTGTAGTATAGTTATGTAAATTGTGGCTGTGAGAAAATGGCCCAGAACTATAGACATGCTCTTGTGCCTTGTCAGTTTCCTGGGTTTGGATCTTGTAGTGTAGTTATGCCAATTGTAACCATTTGGGGAAACCGCATGAAGGGTCTATGAGACCAGCCCAGATTATTTTTTACAACTTCCTGTGACTCTGTAATTTTTTTTTAAGTTTAAGAAAACAAAACAAAACAAAGCTAAGGCAGAGTTTGTGATGCGTGTCCTAGGAGTGGGTGGAGGGGCCGTCCGTTCATTTCTGGAGGAAACTACTGTTAGGACAGCGGGTGGGGCCTGCCCTGCTCCTGCTCCCCTGGGGCCCATCCCTTTCGTGCCCTCCGCGTGCCAAGGCGCTGGCACCACGTGGCCGCAGATTTTGATCAATGTCTTTAGCAAACGCCCAGGAAGGAATCGTCTGGGGAGTGGAAGGACTTGAGAAGAGTGGAAACATCAGTATGGGACAAAAAAGCAACTATAAGGCTCCAGACCAATTAGGGGAGGGGGGAGAGAGGGAGGCTGACCACACCCCAGCTGGAGACAGACAAACCCGGGAAGGAGGGTGGAGAAAGACTGTCTGTCTTGGGCTATTTCCACTCCCAGAGTTCAGGGTTATGGACAACAGCAGGGGCCTGTTTGGGTATTCATCAGAGAAGAAAGCCTGCAGGGCGGCGGCAATGGTGCTGGTTGGAGGGGTTGTGTCAGCTGCCATTTGGCCTTTATGGAACCTGTGGGGCTCACAAGCTCTCCTGGTTGAGCTGAGCTCAGGAGAGACCACGGCTTTTAATTCTGTGCCTATTTCACACCAGGTGATGGAGGGAGGATAAACATGTGGTCCACTTGCGCCCAGGACTGTCGGAGAAGCAGCATCTCGGGTTCAAGGCACCAGATCCCTACATCCACGGCAGGGTCTGTCTGTCCTTGGCAGGGTCACGTTGTTGGGTGAGGGGGGTGAGCAGTTTGCATTTGATGTCCCCCCACTCTCCTTCCTGAGCCCCGTCTCCTACCTAAAGATCTCGCCCTGTAGGCTGCTGTTCACAGACCAAATGGCGTTGCAAGCTCAAAAGTTTCTAGCATCCATATGGCAACATAAACACCGCGGGATGATCGGTGACAGTTGGATGGATAACTGAGGCAGGAGGGTGTGGTAGGGCCTGTGGAGAACTCTACGCTCAACTGAAATCATTCAAATACAAATTGTTCAAAAAGTGTGTGTTTGCCAGAGAAGGAAAATCTGCAGATAGAACCCGGCAACTGCTGATGCAGACCGCGTTCTTTCCATCCTGCCCGCCGAAGGGACCTCCCCCGGGGCAGTTCCTCAGGTTCCTCCCACACCAACCCAGTGACTCGCAGAAAGGGCGTGGGTGTGAGTCAAGGCCGGGTCATTAACCTGCTCCTTGTATGACTTCGGGCAAATACTTGACCTCTCTCTGCCTTGCTTTACTCATCTGCCAAATGGGTGTAATATCCTTATCTACCTTATCCTTGTTCTGAGGGTGAAATTTTAAAAATCCTCACCCTACTCCAATCCACAATGGATTTGAGGCAGCCTCTAAAAATACCTGCAGTATAAAGGGGTAAAAATAAACAATATGTGAAATCATCTTGCACTTGTGCTGTAAACACATTTTCCTTGTCGTCATGAGGAGTAGTGAGAAAGTGATAATAGATGTATTATTTCCCAGACTCATTTCAACGTAACCTTGGCCTTCAGGGCTTTGACTGAAAAGCAGGCGGGCAGGAGAACCTCAGACACTGACGCTGGCCAGCCGGCCGCCGTCTACTTGATTCTTGGACAGGTTTTTGCCTCAGGGCACTTGGGCTTGGGGGCTGGGAGTGGTCAGTTCTGAGTCTCCAACCTCCTGCTGCTCTGGTCAAGGCTCCACCACCAGCTCTCTCACCGTTAATGCCGAATCTCCCCGAGCATCCCTTCCACGCCTGGCCCGGGGCTGGGTGCTCAGACACAGAGAAGAAAATGGCCAAGTTCTGTCCTACGGGGGCGTGCCAGGAAGGGACCTGGGCATCAAAGCCACCCACTTGGCCCTAACCGGTTTGGCTCAGTGGATAGAGCGTCGGCCTGCATACTGAAGGGTCCCAGGTTCGATTCCGGTCAAGGGCATGTACCTTGGTTGCGGGCACATCCCCAGTGGGGGTTGTGCAGGAGGCAGCTGATTGATGTTTCTCTCTCATTGATGTTTCTAGCTCTCTATCCCTCTCCCTTCCTCTCTGTAAAAAAAATCAATAAAATATATTTAAAAAAAAAAGCCACCCACTCGGCTCAGCTTGATGCGGGAAAGTTGGTTCATTCCTTATTTCGATTCTTCATCCATAAGATGGACATGGAGATCCTCCTCTTCCTCCCTCTCAGCAGTGCTGGAAGTTTAGGCCGAGAATGTGCTCTGATAAGGAAAATTGCTATGCAAATGCAAAAGTCATCATCTCTATTCAGGGCTGCTCTACAGCGATTTCAAAAACAGCAGAGCTATTAGGATTTAGGAGCCGACATGACCGAGAAGGTTTGCCTTAAACTCTCTCCCTGGAAAGTTTCAGGGATCAGTGCAGGACTGAGCCTAACCCAAACCCTAACCCATGCCACACAGATGAGCCCTTCCGTGGGAGCAAACGGACGCCTGCCAACGCTGGAGCACGCACTGAATATGTAACAGGTGCCCAGCGCTGAGGTGGGCATGGTGAGGTGAGAGGTGGTCATGGGCTAAATGGTGTCCTCCTGCCCCAATTCTTATGTTGAAGCCCTAACCCCAGTCCCTCAAAACGTGACTGCATTTGGAGACAAGGTCTTTAAAGGGGTAGTCCAGATCCAGTCTTGCTGGATGTCTTTATAAGAAAAGGCATTTGGACACACAGAGAGACACCAGACATGCACACACGGAGGGAAGCCTATGCAAGGACACAGAGAGGACACTGCCATCTGCCAGCCAGGGAGAGAGGCCTCAGGAGAAACCAACCTTGCTGGCACCTTGACCTTGAACCTCCAACCTCTAGAACCGTGAGAAAGTAAGTTTCTGTTGTGAAAGTCCCCGGATCTGCAGTTCTACACAGAAAGTGTAAATCTTTAAAACCTACTTCTTGAGCTGGGCTCTCTGTGGTGTGGAGATACAAGGATGAGTAGGGAAGATGTGGCTTCTGGTCTCGGGAAGCTCACAGTCCAGCTGGGAGACTGACGTTGCCATTAAGAAGGGGAAAGGAGACCAGCACGCGGAGTAAATACGACAGCTTACATTTATCTGTGTATACGTGCAATTGAAAGCGAGTCGTGTTGACTGAGTGGTGGACGCTCAGTGAAAATAAAAGAAAAGTCTATGGGAAGATTTTGTGGGGAGGAGGCTTGAAGGACTGGGTGGTGACAAGCTGGCTGCCGTGGGCATCTGTGAAGAACTTCTAGGTCCAGCACCAGGTGGTCCCTCAGTGCTGACGGACCTGGGAGTGTCCCTCCCTGGGGACTCCTCAGGGACTGGCGAGACAGGCTTCTCCCCTGGGAGCCATGCCGCCTCCCTCTCAGCTGAAAGCGCCTGCTCTCCAGCAGCTGGGCCTCGGCTGGCCCTTCTGCAGTCATTTGCTGCCATTTCTCCAGGCAGATGGGGACTGCTGGCTGTTCATCAAGTTAGCAATTAACACGTAATTCATTAGACGCCTAATGAACACGTTATTAACCTGGCCAGCCATGTCCAGCCTCTGACTGGGGGGAGAAAAGGCTATTAATAAGGGCTTAGGGTGGCCGCTGCGGGTTAGTGGCGGAGGCGTGGCTGGGGGACAGAAGACGGGTTCTGGACACTTAAGCCAAATCGCTTTACTTCTCCAGGGCTTGGTTTGGCTGCTTAGAGGGTGGGAGTGGTAAAACCTTATTAGTGGGCAAATTAAATGTCAGAGACATTGTGTATAAATGCAAAGCATTGGGTTCTATAAATTCCAAGGCCCCTTCCTTCCAACTTCCTATGATTTCACCTCCCCAGGCCCATGTAGGGGATACCGGGCCTGCCTCTGGAACCCTGTAATCGGTCAGCTCACTGACAACTTAGTATGTGCCTGGAGCCCTAATATCACAGAGGGCGAGGCATGGCAGGGAGGTTGTGTGTGTGTATCTGCTCTCATGGTGCGTGCAGTGTGGTTGTGGATATCAGATGTTCACACACAGCAAACTCACTGTAGAGAACAAAGCAGCCTGTGATAGATAGGCCATGAGCTATAGTATTTCAGGGGAGAAAGACAGCTATAAGCTGGGGTGTGGGGCCTTGCCAGAGGGCAGGGACTTAAAGCATGACTTCATTGTGTTTTTCTGATTATAAAAATAACGTGTGCTTATCCCCCCAAATCTCCAAATAGAGGAAATTGGAAAGAAGGAGAGAATCTGTAATCTCATCGGCCAGCGGTAACTGCTGTTGACATTTTTGTGTGTATCTGGGAGGATTTTGACAGACAGAGGTGGTGGGAGGATATTCTAGGTGGAAGACATGTGAGTGAAAGCTCTGGGTTGGGGAAAGGTAGGACCCGTGGTGGGTTCCATGGGGTTGGGCCGGGTCCTGGGTCCTGGAGCAGAATGGAATTGGAGGCTGGAGGACAGGAAAATGGCTGGAGAGGGCAGAGAGGGCGTGTGTGTGTGTGTGTGTGTGTGTGTGTGTGTGAGCGAGAGAGAGCGAGAGAGAGCCTTGTGCATCCGACCAGAAGCCCCAGCCAGCAAACCCTGCTCTTCAATCACACGCGTGACGCAATGGAACTTATTGATATAGCTGTCCCACTTAGAAGAAATACTGCACAAACCTCTGCAGGAGAAATAAATGAATATAAAGCTATGGCACAGGTGCCAAAGGGAGTGTGGGACCAGAGGAAGAGGCCGGGAAGGCTCCATCTAGTCGTAGCTGGCGGGCCTTTTCCCGCGTGTCAGCAGGACTCCTCGGGGGATAAGGGACCTGTCCCGCTCTGCCCGCCAACCAGCGGGTCCTCATTTCAGGCCCATGCCTCGTCCCTGGGGGATGTCTAATCCATTTTTTTAGGTCATGAAACAGCAGAAAAGTTTGTAGGTGACGAAACTCTTTTCTATAAGACAATTACCAGATAATCATGAGATAATCATTTGACTCTTTCAACCATCCCGTGGGATAGGTATTTCTGTTCTGTAGTGTGAGGAAGTGGAGGTTCAGAGAGGTGAAGTGACTTAGCCAAGGCCATAGAGCTGGTGACAGAACCAGGCTGAGAATTGAGATCTTGGGACTGCAGATGCGTGTGCGTGTGCGTGTGTGTGTGTGTGTGTGTGTGTGTGTGTGTTTGTGTGATTAGTTCTAGTTTGGGAGATAGTATAGCTTGATGGTAAAATGAATGGTTTTTGGAGACATGATAGTTTTGCGTTCAATTTTCTGCCCTGTAATTTTTCTCACTGAAGAGTATGAAGAACTTTGGACTTTTTATCTTCATAGATCAACTGGGGCTAACAAAACGATTTATCTCCCTGGGTCATTGCAAGGCTTAAATGAAGCAATATAGGCAATATAGACTTAGCATATAGCAAGTGCTCAATACATGTTAACTATAATTATTATGGTTTTAACTCTGAGTTCATCTGAGTCACAGAAATAAGCTGAATCTTGTGGTTGTTCCTCAGTTCTCGCCACGAACAGTCACTTCGGAGTTAGGAAGGATGCGGGTTCAGTCCCATGCCTCACAGATTGCCAGGGCCTAAGGGGCCAGACACAGAGTTCCCTCAAGAACTCTCTGATTGGCCAAACACCAGGTTTTGCAGGATGTAGGATTTTTCTCTGGTCTCTGTGATGAAGACATTGATGCCCACCAGGCAACCCATCTCTTTCCCCACATCTTCCAGCGCTAGTGCCCTTAGAAGACCATCTAATTGGTTCAGACCAATGGGTGCTGGCCAGCTCCCTCTTCTCCTGCCTCAGAGATGGAGGAGGCTTTGTGATGGAAGGTAATAGTGCACCAGTCGGCCTGGATCCTGAGTGACTGTGTGGAGCAGAGCCCCCTGCGAGCCTACATGGAGCTTATTGCATGACGAAGAAATGAACCTCTGCCGTGTAACCTGGCAGACTCTGCAGCTATGTTTTACGGTAGCCGAGCCTAGCTAACTAATAGGACACATTTTGGTTGACTGCGAGCTGACATGTTACATTAATAGTAAAACTCATACCTCGCACTGTATAGCTTTCCACAGTTTATTATAGAGCAGGTTCATACCTATCATCTTTTTTGATCCTCAGAACAATTACCTTTATGGGAATTCCTGCTGCTAAGAGCTCAATGTTATTTCTTTATGTAATGACTTCTCTAAAATCCCCATTTGTACACATACCTGTTTTTCAATCAATCGCCCCCTCCCCACCCACAATACCCTGAGTCTTCCACTGTAGCTTCCACACTTTGTTGCACGCAATTGTTCACGCATCTGTCTCCCACGCCAGGCTGGAGCTCCTTGACACTGTCTTATGCAAGACAGAGGTCGTATCTGTTGATTTTGTGTGTTTATGTCTATTGCAGCAGGTGCTTTAATGATGGCTGAACAAAACACCAATTGTGTGAGGTGGGCAGGGCAGGCCTACTGTCCCCATTTTGAGGCACATCGCGAGGTTAGGACCAGCCCAAGGTTGTACAGCTCATAAGTGGCAGGGCCAGGAAGGAGCCCCATCTTCATAGCCAACAATCCCGGCCTGTTGCTGCACAGGCAGGCTGGAGGATCAAATGAGATTGTGTGGCCAGGGCACTGCGGGAGGCCTTCCTGCTATGTTTGCACCTCCTACTTCCAAAGGCCAGTAAGGGAGCCCCACGTGGTCGTGTCATAGTGGGGATGGGCCTGGTTGGACTGGGGCAGCATATTGAGGGGAGGACTGTGAGGGGCACTCCCTAGGGGAGGGCCTTGTCTGCACTACCCTCAGTAGCAGGATGGGGCCTGGAGCTTAGTAGGTCTCAATACAGTGCCCCTTGAACAAACGGGAAGGAGGAAGGAAGCAGGCGAAGGAGGCAGGAAAGGAAGCTCTAACTTGAATTCTAAAGGCCTGGGTCTACAATGGGAGTGTGTGGGGCGGTGACCATACTTAGGCTCCCTCCTGCTTGCCCTCTGGCTGCATCCCTGGGGCCCACATGGTGTCTGTCTCCTGCCCCCGTGGAAATGCAGGAGCTGGGTTGGCTCCATTGTGACACTGTGCATGGCTGGCTCATTGTGGTATCTGTGCGGCCCCGGTAAGCACTCATAGACACTCATTAGCAAACGCGATATCAGCCCCGAGCCCTTCCCCACTCTTGACTCCTCATGGGGGAGGACCTGAGGGGAGGCCCTTTCGTGTCCTCGTGTCCTCGCATGGCCTGGGTCTGTCCAGGAGCAGAGGGTGGAGCATCCTGAGTGGTGGTGCAGCTGGGGCTGTGAGCAGCTCCTTGGGGAGGGAAGCTCCTTCCGAGGGCTGGCCCTTCTGTAGCAGAGATTTGTTCTCATTGGCCAGCAGGTTCCAACAGGGGCTGTTCCTCTTCCTTGGCACAGCAGGTCTCCTAAATAGACCTCTTTTGTTGTTGCTGTTAATCCCACCCAAGGATATTTCCCCACTGATTTTTAGAGAGAGTGAAAGGGAGGGGGAGAGGACAGAGAGCCACGGATGTGAGAGAGACACATCAATTGGTTGCCTCCTGCACGCACCCTGACCAGAGCCAGGGATGAAACCTGCGACCAAGCTACATGCCCTTGACTGGAATTGAACCCGGGCCCCTTCAGTCCACAGGCCGATGCTCTATCCACTGAGCCAAACCGGCTAGGGCTAATAGACCTCTTTCTGTCCTCCCCCAGGAAGTGGGAAGATCTCTCTCTTTGGTAAAGCTTTTGGGCACCCACACTGGACACTCCTGGCCTGGCTGGGTAGCTCGAGGTCAGCACATAGTGCTATTTGAAGGGTGGAGGGAGCAGCCTCCCTCTCGCCTCCCAGAACCCCAGACCTTAGAACTGGAGGGCACTCAGAAGTCATCTAGCCCGCACCTGCAAATGGGCTAGATGGACCTGTGTGCCCACCACAAGTGACTGGTGGTGGCTGCCATCAGTTAACAGTACCTGCCAGGGGTGGGAGAGGGGAGCGGAGCATGAATGCTGCGGGTTCGCCATCTGGGATCTCATCAGAATCCCTTTCTCCTGGTGCCCGATTTCCACTATTAGAGAGCCATTACCTCGCATTAAGACCTTGCTTCTCTGTTCATAGCTCTTTAAAATGCATGTGTGTCAGAGAGGAGTACCAAGAAGATATCGAAGAATTCAATAATTGATTGCTTGGGATTGGTTGCAAACAAAAAGATCATTACCAGTATCGCTAGTTCTGGAAATTGCAACACCTGGGCAATTCTTAAAATCCTTAGATTATCACTTGGCCTAGGACCGGTTTATCAGCCTGCCTTCCCAAGTGGCGGTGACTGAGAGGAAATGGAGAGCAGGCCAGTTTGGTGGAAGGCAGGTTCAGAAACTAGAGGTCGCCCCTCAGGGCGCACCCTGCAGTGGGGACACAGGGGGCCGGAGTCAGGAGGTGCTGAGCACCTGTGGGAGGCCTGACACCAGCTCTGCCCCTTCCTCTGTTCAGAAACACTCTCTTGTGGAGCCTGTGTCCCTGGCATTGACACCCATTCTCTGAGGGCTGTGGCTCTGTCACCCACTTCAGGGGGGTCAGTCTCGGGGAGAACCGAGGTTGCAGCTGCTATGTTTCTTCAGATCAAAAACTGATTGGGGGTCACTGGGCCGGAGTACCGAGCGTGGTGGCTTATACACTAACAAGTAGGACTGAAATAGTTCATAGTGTTGATCAAGAATTCTAACGAGTCCAACTGCTGTCAGTGTACTAAGTCTTTACAGAACTAGACTTTAAAGTGAAGAGCAGAAGCCAATCTCGTTTGAATTAAAATAACTTAAATGGCAAAAATAAAAAAAACCCTGGTCAGATTTATTAATTTTTCCTAAGGAGAACAGAATGGTGGGAAAGAGAAGCATCAGTAGCATGGGTAGCTGCTTTGAACCGGGTCAGCGATCACAGCCAGATTCCCTGTGCTAACATTATGTCAGGTAAGAGGCACCATTCATTCATTCATTCATTCAACAAGCACTTACTGAGGTTTTATGATGTGCCAGCCTCTAACGATATAGGAATGAAGATTACGTGGGTTCTATCCACATAGAACTTTGAGTTGAGTGAGTGGTACAGACCAGAAAATGAGCATTTTCAGCAGAGCTTGATACATGTTGGGCTCTGGAGGCCTGGTTCTCCCATCTGTGGAAAGGGAACATCCCTCATTACCATGGAACTCCAGTCACTGGAGCAGCAAGAGCTATCCCAAGCCATGCACTGGGTGGGCGTTGTGCCATCCTGAAGCAGAATCACCATGGGGCGTGGGTTGTCCCCAAAGGCATGGCTCCTCCCTTCTTTCCTTCCTTCCTCCCTCCCTCCCTCCCTTCCTTCCTTCCTTCCTTCCTTCCTTCCTTCCTTCCTCTTTTTTTCTCCCTTTCAAGGAGGGAATGCTATGTGCACTGTGTTACCCCAAGCAGTACTGACCTCTTCTCTGACCTGCCAGCAAGCCCAGGTCAAAGCTAGAACTTGAACCCTATCTGGGCCTCTTTCTACAATGCCACACTTGCAGCGTTGCCTGAGAGCCAGGTGGCATTTAAGGGGAGATGGGAAGATTGCAGAATCCTGAGGCTCCCATTGCTATCCAGTGTAGACCCCCCAGCGCAGTCAGCCTCTCCCCTCCAGGGGGCAGACTTACCCATTTTGGAGTCAGGAGGCAACAGGTGCCTGGACCTCTGAGAATGGCCCCTCCTGGAGTCTGCATTGCAGATGTGATGGTGTCTTCCTTGTGGTGACTTGGGCTGGGGAGTAGGAGGTGGGCATGTGCCTGATGGCTTTGATGGGAGCAGTTCTGTCTGCTCTGCTAAAAGCAAACAGCATCCAGAACGGCCTTTGGCCAGGGAGGTTGATGGCAGCTGGCTGTCCATGGGTGTGCAGTCTGAGGGACTCCTGGAGGGCTTCCCGCCCTTCCCATCCCGTGGACGGGGGAATCACGGGGAGGCTAATTCCATCGTGGCACAAGGAAGAATTCAATTATCCCACCCGTCTGGACCATGGAATGGGGGCCCACGGGAGAAGCAGGTACCCTGTCGTGAGTAGTGTTTCTCTGAAGTTGTCTTCATTTTTACTGTTTACAACTAAAAAGTAATTATTTTATTTTATTTTTCTGAAGTGTTTAAGCAAAGGCCACCTCACAAATAGGGATTTGAATCAGGACACCTTGGCTCAAGTCCTAAGTCAGCAACTCACTGACCATGTGATCATGGACAAGTCACTTGAGGCCTTGACTTTAGTTTTCTCATCTAAAATACGTCCACCTCAGAGGCTGTGTGGAAGGCCTAGGGAGACAGATTTATAGAAAAAAGCTTTGTAAGCTGTTGAGTGCTGTGTTCTCGTTGGCTGTTTATTATCTTTGTCCTGGAAGTTTTCTTCCAACCCCAGGAGCCTGAGGGCCCATGATGATTGAAATTCTACTATTAACAATTCATTCCTTTGGGTTAAACATTGCCCCTCCCACTGGGAGCAGCTTGGTTTCCTACTCTGGTAAAAAAAGAGATAGGATAGCCAGAAAGCACCAGTGCACGGGGACTGTGGGGGTAAGGATGTTGTGGGTGATGGGAAAAGAAGTTCCCAGGCCTTGAAGTCTGGGTGAGGGAGGTGGACATGCAGGTAAATGTGCTCATTTGGCCAAACTTTGCTTGGGCTCAGGGAAGGCAAGTCTGCTCAGAGAGGGACACCCTGGTCCCGCTTTTTTGTCCAGTGCCCCTTGTGAGCTGCCTTCTAGTCTCTGAAGACCAAGGAGACTGAGTTGGGCCCGTCAAGTGATGGTCCATCTCAGACAAATCTCCACCCACTATGCTGGGCTGAGCTTCTGGGGCTGAGGGCTCTCCGGGGACTCCAGGCAGCGGGAGCTGGCTCCCCACCATTTGGCAGGAGCAATCAGGGCCCCTCTCCCTGGATTCTGCCTCTGACCTTCAGTAACCTGGCAGATGGCCAGTGCCTGGGAGCTGGGGTAGATGTGGGTGCTCAGGAGAGAAGCTGCGGGTTGTTCTAGGCAGCTGGGTCTGCCAAGCACCATGCTGGCAACAGGACAACGCTGGGGCGTGGCTGGGACGGTGCCAACACAGGAGGAACAGTGTAGTCAGGGCCAGTAGGGAGGAGGCTGACAGTAAGCTGGGATTTCAGCCTGACAGTAGCTCCCCTAAGGGATGCTTTCCTTCTGCCCCTGGGAGTTGTGAAGGAGCCAGGGGGGCGGTGGGGCTCCACAGTTTACTTAGGGCATCTGTGACTTTTAGGACAAGAGGAGTTTAGAGAAACAGCCCTTCCTAGGCCCCTACAGGATGAAACAAAGACAGTGCCCCTGAGTGTTGGGTGTGGTCTCCCTCTCCTCCATGAGCTCCTGGGAGGGAGAAAGCAGTGGTGACAGATGGATGCTGGGTTTCGGGTAGAGAGGAAAGGTCACTAGACCAAGGTGTGGGAGGACCTGCTCTGCCACTTGCTGGCTGTGTTGTGACTTTGATGGGTCTTCAAGCCTGAGTTTGTTCACTTGGAAAGGAAGGTAATTGTGCCCCGCCTTCCTCTCAGGTTTCTTGTGAGGACTCCAGACCTTGAGGAGGAGGTTGTGAAACTGTGAGGTGCATAGCAGCTTCCATTTGCATTCCTGCCTCCTCCCCGTCTAATGGGCTACCTGGGGCTGGGGGCTGGCTCCCTGGCATGGGTGGGGCTGCAGAGAGGTCTCTGAGGCCCCTGGGGAGAGGCTAAGTAAAGCCAGATTCCCACCTCCCGTGGTGCCTACCTCTACAGAGAATGACAAAGCAGGAGAACATTGACTGAAATCAATTAGAGGAATCAATGCCCTGAGTGCATTGCTATGCAGGCATTTCTTCCCTCCTCGCCAGTCCCACCCACCTTGCCCACAGCTCTGCTCACTCTTTGGGAATCAGATGGTTTAGTTAAATCCCTGCTGGTGTCCACTCCAGCCAGGCTGGGCCTGGGGCATCTGGAGTGGCCATGGGAAGAGGGAATCAGCCTGCCATTGGGAGGGAGACAGGGGCTGGCCGGGGCTGGGAAACACTGGTGAGCTGGGCACCATGGAGCTGCGCCATGCCAGACAGGATCCTTTCTGGGCTCCAGACTTGAACTCCAAGGATTAGGCCCAACAAGGCCCACAGGACAGATGAAAAGGAATTTCAATGCTCTTGACTTCTTTACACTGCTGCTTTTCAGGGGAGGGAGAGAGTAGTTAAGGTGTTCCGAATTGGGACATGAAAATTTATAGACCAGAGAGCCTTCACTTTGCTTATTTATTCAGCCCAGGTGGGACCCTAGATCCCAATTGCCAGAGTTCGAATTCTGATTCAGCCACTTAAAACATGACCCCAGGCAACTTAAATCACTTTTCTTGCTTCAGTTTTCTCATTTGTAAGTAGGGCTATTAATAGTGCCGACCCCATGGAGTTATTGTAAGAATTAAAGGAACATCAACATTTATCTTGCCATAAAGCTGGCCACTTTATTCTTTCCCATGACGAAGCCGGAGAGGTCTGGGCTGGTTGCTTTACCCTTGCAATCACCCTCCTCCCTGTCCTCTGCGTGGCATCTGTCGCCAGCATCTTGCTGATCCGTCTTTACAGCACCCCTGACAACCACCTCTTTCGTCCGTGCCCAGCACCTCCTGTTTGGGGCCCTCATTGCCCTCGGCCAAGACTGTTACAATCGCCTCCTAACTGGTCCCTTGCCTCCATCCTTCACAGAGTTGTCAGATCGATCTTCGTGGAACACCGTTCTTGTCATGTCACTGGCCTGCTCAAAAACCTTCAGTGGCTCCTAGGGGAGCAAGCGCGAAGCCTTCAATGTTTGTCCTCCACTGTACATCCCAATTGGACCTTCCAGACCCTCTCACTCCAAGCCCCTCCCACCTGTGTGCTTGGCTCCTCCCAACTCAAATCCTTCTTAACCCTGTGCACTTGCTTGTGCTGCCTTCTTCCCAGACTGCCCTCCTCTGTGCTCGACCATCCTTCCTGGTCCAGCTTAGATCCTGCCTCCCCTGCAAGTCCTCCCGAAACCCAGTGGCACTAACTCTACCTTTCACTCAGCCCCAGTGTGCCCTGCGGTTGCTCACTCTTTTCATGGGGACCTGACCCAATTCTATCTGTTCATGCTGCCATGGCAGGGCAGGAGGGTGGATTCCCCACAGCCCTGGCACGGTGCTGGGGGCAGAGAAGGGGTCGATAAGTTTGTGTTGGTTAATTGACTGGGGGAGGGCCTGGGTCAGCTGCTGTCCCATGGCATCTCTGCTTGCCAGGTCCATGGGCCCTGACACGTCTTAGTTGGCACCTTCTTCTTTTTACTCCTGGCTGTTGTTGTTTTATTTTAGTCTCTGGAGCAAGGGAACCCTCAGCCTCCCTCCCTCCATCAAAGAAAGGGAAGGGATGAGATTTGCTGGGAGCAGCGCAAGTCTGGTCAGTGAGCTCTGCAGCTAATGCATGCATGTGTGTGTAAACGGGGGCGAGGCTCAACCCTCTCTCTTTCGGCTAGTTCTTCTGCCCTCTCTCTGCTTCTCTAATGCTCTTGCCCTCCAGAGACCCCACCCCAAAAGATGAGTAGGCCGGCCTAGGGAGAGGAGGGAGAGGAAAGGAACTAAAGGCCCACCTGTCCTCTTTCTGCTCCTGCTCCTGACAACTCCTGGAGCTGCGAAGGGGAAGGGCTGTCTTGGGTGGACATGAGGCTCCCCTGCTGGTGAGCTCAGGAACAGCTGGGATGGGCCCTGGCCGGTGGTTTGAAGGATGCAGTCCCCGAGGGCCTGGAAAGTGTGTCCGGGAGCCTAGCGCTTTTGTTCACACCTGCTGACCCTCCTTTCTCCCGGGACTCCCTCTTGCAAAGTCTCTTAGGCTTGATCCTCTACCAAGAAGTCTCTGTTTCCCTTGAACTCCCGTAGCGTTTTCCTCTCTGTTTCTTGGTTGTCACTTAGGTTTTATGCCTTATCATGGGTTCCCAAGTCTTCAGGATTCAGGGGAAAGAGGTGACAGTTCATGAGCAGCTACCTATGAACCAGGTGTTTGACTAGATGCTGTGTACCGTATCTCATCTAAGCTCTACAAGGTTGGGTGTTTCTAAAATCCCCATTTTATAGCCTAGACAACTGAGTCAGCGAGATTAAGTTCACTGTGACTAGTAGGTGTTCATCTGTGTTTCTTCTGCAGATCCTGGCACGGGCGGGGCAGGGGCGCTTACAGGTACCAGATGCTGCTCAGAAAATATCTATGTGACACTTGGACGCTGCCACATCTAAGGGCAGCTCAGATTGAGGGTTGGGGTTGGTAGAAGAAGGTAAAGTGGGAGAGGCTTGTATAGACAGGAGGAAAGACAGGGCCCAAGGTCAGAGTGCCTCAGAGCCACAATAAGATGAATGTTGGTCTGGTTGGTGTTGCCCACTGTCCTCGTGATGGCTGGGTGACACTGAGTCCCTGAAGTGCCTCAGCCAGTCACTTCCTGATACCAGC
>NW_005357075.1:1817691-1819065 GCF_000412655.1 Myotis brandtii
ACCGCCTCACCAGGAGGAATTAGTGGGAACCACCCCTGGGAGTCCCCTGCTGCTTTCTCAGCCCCTTTACCAGAAAGGGGTGGGAACAGGGCAGAGCTCCCAGATGTTTCAGAGGGTTTTCCTCCTGGTGCCCAGCCAGGGTTAACAGACATTTAAAAGCATTTTTGGAGGAGGGAGAGGGATGTGCTGAGCAGTACCTTTGGACTTTGGAGGAGGGCCCTTAAAAGAGGGAAGAGCTGCCTGGGTTACAAAATGTGGGGGTGGAGGAGGACATCTGGGCCACCGGAAGGTCCCAGAAGTAGGGGAGGGGAGGGAGAAAGTGCATATAGGACAGGCTCCCAGCCTCTGGTCAGAGACCACTCAGCAGTGTGATTCCTGTTGGGTCCCAGTCCTTTAGCCTACACTCTCCTGAATTTTCTGAAGGCGGTTCCTTACGTCGCCTAATGTTTGGGAAGAAGCCAGGAGACCCTGTCAGATGTAAACTCATTTCCTAGAACCTGAGAGGAATGACAGGAGGGCAGCCCGAACGGGGCTCTCCCCAGCTCCACTCCCCAAGCCCTCTTGGCAGGTCCAACACTAAGAGGCTGGGCCCGCGCCTTCAGGACACCTGTCAATGGCCCGGGGCGAGGAGAGCGAGGGCCGACGCCCCAGGATGCGCCAGGTGAGAAGAGGCGTTCGGAGGGGCCCTGCGGCCCGAGCTTCCCAGGCTGGGGAAGCCGCGCGCCAGCCAATCCGCAAGATGGAAGTTGCTCCCTCTAGCTTTCCCACCGGCGAAGGCTGCCGGTGTTGTGAGCGACCCCTCCCTTCACGCCCAGATCGGTTTCTAGCACTCGCTCTTCGCTAGAGTCTTGTTCATTTAAAAACGCATCTTAAAAGGCACCGCCAACGGCACCTGGGATCGAGCTCAGATCCGAGGTTGGGCAGGGCGGAAAGTTTATGAGGCACGGCGCGTACCCTAGCACCGCACACGGGGCGGGCGCGGAGCTGCGTGAAGGAATGTGTGCGCCGGAGCCGAGGGAGGCAGGCAGCGCTAACCTAGCTAAGGAGGTGTCCAGAGGGAGCGTGAAATGGGGTGCCCGGCATGCGTGGGTGTGTGCCTCCGCCGCCTACCCCGTCTTGCCGGAACGTGTCTGCAACCTCACATCTCCTTCAGCCCTTTCCCAGCCTGACGCTTCCTTTTTGGTGTTTCTGCGCGTTTATTGTAAATTCCGTGCCTAAAACACGCCAGTAAGCCCGGCCCATCGACAGATGGATCAATCGCCCCCTTCCCGGCTGGGGGAAGGGGACCCCACCCGGAGCCTCGGAAGCGGGGAGCTGCCGGCTGCCTCGGGAGAGCTACCTACAACCCAGCCAGCCGCCACGCGCGGGCAGCGA
>NW_005357075.1:1819373-1819585 GCF_000412655.1 Myotis brandtii
CTCTAGGGGGTCCTTCTTTTCCACGGCGCCTTCGGGGAGACGCTTGGTTTCGGTTCCCTGGCCAAAGACGCATCCGCCCGCCGAGGGTGCAGCCTTTTCCCCAGACCCAGGCCACCAAGATGGGCTTTTTCTAGCGCCCCTCCCCCAGCCCCTGGGAGGCTCGGGCGCTCTGGCTGCTCGCCCTCCAGCCTCCACTCTGTCTCTCCGCCCGC
>NW_005357075.1:1819996-1820827 GCF_000412655.1 Myotis brandtii
CGAGGGGGCCGGAAGGGGGAAGGGGGCGGGCGGAGGGAGGAGCGGGAGAGAGGGGGAGGGAGGGAGAGGCGAGCGAGGGAGAGCTGGGCAGAGCGAGCCAGAGCTAGAGCCCGAGAGGAGCGGGAGGGAGAGGGAGGAAGACGGACGCACGCCGAGACTCGGGCGCCGGAATTCCATTAGAAAAAAGTGAGCCGGCCGAGGGTAGCGGGAGAAGGTTTTTTGAAAATTTCCTTCGTCTGGAGCGAAAGAAGCGACTCGGGTCTCGCGCCCGCCAAGCTCCCGCTGGATTGCTCCCTGGCGCTTGCCCACGTCGGTGGATTGCTCTCCTCTTTGCGTTTTATTCTGACCCCCACCCACGCCGCTTCCTTCCAACCCCCCGCTCTCCCGTCGCCTCTCCCCCACCTCCCCAGGCCCTTCCAGAGGAGCACAGGGGATCGGACCGCGGGGACCCGCGCTCCCGGGCCGGCGGAGGGACGGCAGAGCGCAGGACCGCTGTCGGCGGGGAAGCAGCACCCACAGACACACCTGTGTGTTTCATTCTAGTGGGCGAGGGGCGTCGAGCGGGCCCGCCGCCTTCTTCCCCACCCCCTCCGGCCAGGGGCGAGAATCGCAGGACTCAGGATCTCCATCGGGCGGACTCGCTGGGATCTCCGCATTGGATTTGGGGCTGATTATCACTGCTTGGCTATATTATTGTCATTTTTTTTTTTAACCCAAGGGAGAAAGACAAAAACACAAAACTGTGGGATTTATTTAACATGATCTTGGCAAACGCCTTCTGCCTCTTCTTCTTTCTAGGTGAGTACCTGCGAGCGGCGAGGGCAGCGGGTC
>NW_005357075.1:1821033-1835509 GCF_000412655.1 Myotis brandtii
CGTGTTCTCTCTCTCTCTCTCTCTCTCTCTCTCTCTCTCTCTCACAATGATGTACTCATTTCCCTCAAAATAATGGGTTCAAATTGCGGCAACTTAAGAAAAAAACACACATAACCCCCCCCCCGCCCCCCACCCCAACTCTTGATCTGGAAGAGAGGAGGGAGGAGAAAGGCTCAGTATGGGGAGAAAAACCCAGGGTCCCCCCTTTCCAGGCCCCCAGAATGGATTGTGGGGGAGCCCATGGGTTTCTCCAGGAGCTCCTTGCTGGACTTTTTTGGGTGGGTGGGGGGGCGCTGGCAGGCATCCCCCACCTGCCAGTCAACCTCTGGACAATGCACCCCGTTTCCAACACCCTGAACCCCTTCCCACAGCTCTCTCCCTGGAAGACTTTTCAAGTTTCTCCCCACCCTTTGCCCTCCCTGCTGCCCAGGTCCAGCCCGATGGGGAGGCAGGAGTGGCGGGCTGGGAGCCCTCTCACTGCTTTGCCTTCCTCATCTTGGGGGCCAGGGACCCCGTAGCTAGCTGGTGGGAAGAAAGGGAAGGAGGCCAAAGTTTGCTTCCTTGGATGATGGAGGAGAGAGCCGTGATGAAAAAACCAGATCTGAACAAAGACCACTACTCATCCTGTAAGCCCCTTCCCCCAAGGGCAGGCAGGAGGGGCTGCCTGGTAACCCGGACCCTAGGCAGCCTCATTCCCACCCAGAATTCCCAGCCCTCACCTCCTTTTATGCTATGTGGCATCTCAGCTGCCTGGGAAGTGGGTGTAGAGAGAGCATTCTGGGAGTGGAGGTGAGGAAAAGAGGGCGTTTGCAAGTGCTGACTGGGAGTCCCAGGCAAGGCTGCTGTCCAGAGCAGGTGCTCCAGGAGGGAGCTGGTGACATGTGTGTGTGTGTGTGTGTGTGTGTGTGTGTGTGTGTGTGTCTGTGTGTCTGTGTGTGTGTGTGTGTGTGTGTGTGAGAGAGAGAGAGAGAGAGAGAGAGAGAGACATTTGCCTCAGTGTGGGTGCTATTCCTGCCACCCTGGCCTGCTGTGTAGCTGGTGGTGAGCCAGGCTGCCCGGCTGGGTCATGGGTGCACCCTGTCCCTCCTGAAGGAGGGGCGGGGGGAGGCCTGGCAGGGAGGTGCTGGTCTCAGAAAGATGTGGGTGGTCTAAGTGCCTCCTGACCAGGACAGGGGATTTCAGTGAAGATTGGCCCTGGGCCTTTTGTCCACCTGTCTTCTTCCCCTCCCCCAGCATGAGTTTCCCAGGGGGCTTGGCCCTGCTCTAGGGTGTGGCCTTCACCTTCCTGCTGCCCAAACCAGAGACCGCTTCTCTGCAGGTAGGAGGGGCTGAGACAGGAAGCTGGGTTGGTGCTCCGGGCTCACTGAGTGCCTGCAGCCAGTCCCTGCAACCCTCTGCAAGTG
Source organism: Myotis brandtii (assembly GCF_000412655.1). Classification (NCBI taxonomy): domain Eukaryota; kingdom Metazoa; phylum Chordata; class Mammalia; order Chiroptera; family Vespertilionidae; genus Myotis; species Myotis brandtii. The sequence continues at coordinate 1,822,437 of NW_005357075.1, forward strand.
GACTCTGTTTCTGAAGGGGCCATTCTAAGACCTGATCCTTCTCCCCACTGGTTTGAAAAGCCAGCTTTCTGGGCCAAGAAGAAAAGAAAACTGTGTTTTGTGGAAAAGCCATTAGATTGCTCACTGCTGCTGCACCCACCCCAGGCCTGCAGGACTCCCAGGCGTAGGCACTCTGAGGTCCGGAGTGGAGGAGGGCATATAGGACCCTCAGGCATCTCCAGGCCCAGACCCCCATGCTGCAGGCAGGCCTTTCCCAGCTGGGAGGGCTGCGGAGGTGACAGTGTTCTCACGGTGCAGGTGTGGGTGTGTGGGTATGAGGGTGTGCTGGTCAGAGATGCCCACCCTGGTGCCTGTGACCTGGGGGCTGAGTGGTGAGAGGAGGGTGAGAGCCGTGAGAGCGGCGGGGCCAGCAGCCCCTTTGGTCAGAGCCAAAGTTCCTTTCCCCTGAGAAGCCCCTTTCCAATGCTGGGCAAGGGGTTAACTGAGTGACCACAGAACATTGCAGAGGTCTGGGTGAGGCCAGTCAAGAAGGAAGGGATAGCTTGGTGCTAAGGAAACTTCAGCCCCAGGGCTTCTTTCTTGGAAAGGAGTTGGTTGGAAATGCCACTTGGGGGAGAGGTTTCCCTGGAGCTTTGGTTGGAAGCGTGGTGAAGCATGTTCCCAGGAGCGGGGCCTTCCGTGTGCCCCTCCCAAGGTTCCGAGTGAGGTCTGCAGGGGGGAGGCCTGGGGGCCCAGCCATCCTGCCCTCCAGTGCTGACATTCCCAGGGAGATGAGTGATGGGGAAAGCCACTTGGGGGCGGGGTCTGGTCAGAGGGCCAACTTTACATTGACAACTCCTGTCTGGCAGGTACTGGATGCAGCAGAGTGCTGTAGCTCTGTGTAGCTGCGTAGTCCCCCATGCCTCTAGAACAGGGGTTCTCAACCTGGGGGTCGAAGGACCCTTTCACAGGGGTCGCCTAAGACCATCGGAAAACACATATATAATTACATATTGTTTTTGTGATTAATCACTATGCTTTAATTATGTTCAATTTGTAACAATGAAAATACATCCTGCATATCAGATACTTACATTATGATTCATAACAGTAGCAAAATTACAGTTAAGAAGTAGCAACAAAAATAATTTTATGGTTGGGGGTCACCACAACATGAGGAACTGTCTTAAAGGGTTGCGGCATTAGGAAGGTTGAGAACCACTGCTCTAGAAGCTCTCGCACACCTCTTTTCTGGACGGATCCGAGTTTCCTTTTGATCTAGAACTTGGGCAGGCCACCAGGATACCTTCTGACCTTTATTTTCCTGGAATTCTTGGCCCTGAGTTGCCATGGGCTTCATTGCTTTGGGGGGTCATGACGCCAACTAGAGGAGTCAGGGACAGGTGGCAGTCGGGCAGTTTGGCGAAAGGACGCACCTGGCCACTGCTGAGTATCTCCCACCTGGTCCCACGTGCTCGCTGGCAGGATGGGGAAGCCCTTGCTTGGACACAGAGCCAGGATTCTGTAAGGATCTAGACCCCACTCATAGGGCAGGCAGGGTAAGTATCCTTATTGCCCCAATCCCCTGGGCCTGTGTCCTGATCAGCAAGCCTGTGAAGGTGCCCCTTTCTCAGTCTACTTCAGATACAGTCAGGGTGGGAGGGGAGGAACCTGCTGGGACGCTGGGTTGATGATCAAAGTCAGTGGAAGGCCAAGGGCTGGGTTGGTCTTAAGGCTCCAGCTGGCTGGCTGGCTGGCTAGGTGGGGGCAGCAGGTGCAAGTGAGGCTGGGTCAGCTCAGCTGCTCCTGGGTGGCCCAGATGCACCGAGTCCTGCTCAGGGATCTAGGAATTTGCTGAAGCCGGGAAATAAAGCAGATGCCCCACTATCCAGCCAACACTCCATGCTGGTTTCTTCTCTGGTCTGTCTCAGCCTGGCCACAGCCTTCAGCTCTCCCTGTCCTGAGGCAGAAGTGTGGTCCGTGGGCGGAGGAAATGTCTGCCACTCTTGCCCTAGAGGCCTTCTCCACGGCAGGCCCACCCTCTGCTCCTCTTCCTTGGCTGGTGGGTAGGCCTGGTCCCTCTAGGAGTGGGTTCCTCTCCCTTCCGTGGCTCTGTCGGGAGGAATGGGCTCTCAGTGCAGCGCTCTGCCTCTAGGTGTCGCTGTCTCCCTGCGGTAGCTGCCCCCTGAGCAGGGCCTCCTGGGGGGAAAGAGTGAGACCTGGCAGTAGACATGGGGGATTCTTCGGATATTGAGGAGGGGACTTCTGGCCTAGGATCATTTTATGTCTCGTGGCCGGATGGAGTGGAGGAAGACTCCCAGATCACGACTTGGATCTTGGAAAAGGCAGTCTTGGCTTTGGGCCACGTTATGGGCTTTTTCTGAAGCAGGATCTGGAGTGCGGGGCTTGGAGAGGACAGGGAGACCAGCAGGATGTCTGTGATAGATGGAACCATGTTAGGAGCTTGGTTTTGAAGGTCCCTGCCCTTCACCTCTGCATCTTCTTCCCTGACGCCCTCTCTCCCAAAGACTGTGGGTGTGGACCCTCTGGGCTGTGGACAGAAGCGGGGCCTCAGCTTCCTCCTGTTCACTTTTGCAGAAGCCGGGCTCCATGTGTGAGACGAGGGCCGAGGGGGACACACTTCCCCTTTTGCAATTGGCTGATCATTTGGGTTTTGGAAAGAAAGGAAAGACAGGGGGAGAGGGTTTCAGAGGAGGGTGGGAGGAAAGAAAAAGAAATAGGAGAGAGAGAGAGGAAATGATTTGCTTCGAGCATTTTTTGGGAGGGGCTGGGGTGTAGATTGTCCTGGGGAGGCACCATTTCGGGTCTTGGCAGCTGTGAAGGGGCCTGGGCGAGTGGAGGCTGGGCCGGGAAGGGGTAGCTCTTTCCTCGGACGCACCCCAGAGCACAGGATCAGGCCTGTCTCCCATTCTCTCTCTTTCTTTCTAAAATGCTTTTTTTTTTTTTTAAATTTTCAATTACAGAATTCAGAATGAATAGGCTAGGGGTCCAAGAAGCCTTTTCAGCCTGTGTGTGACCTTCAGTTGTCATCTCCCTTCTCTGGGCCTCAGTTTCCCCAGGGTAAAATCTGGGGGCTGCACTCTGTGGTGTCAGAGGTCCTAACAGGCTATGAAAGTTAAATTGCTTTCTGCTGCTTACACGGCGTAACCAGTGCTGTGGTGGGCCTCTGGCTGGAACTGAAGCTGACAGGAGGCCTGGGGGTTACGAATGTGATCCCCCTCTGCTCACCCCAGCCGGCCCTGCAGCCCCAGCTCTCTGCTGAGGCTCTTACATTGGCCGTCTGGCATGGGCCTTGCTCGAGGGCCTTCTGGCTGGCCCAGTGCTGAGGGTGACAGGGTGGAGCCAGCTGAGGATCTGATAGAGCCAGGGCAGAGCGCAGCTGCGTTCTCCGTGGGGTTTGAGGAGGAAGGTTGGTGTCTTAGGACCAGCAGCCCCTCCTCTGACCTGCTCTGTTGGGAGGTGGCACTGAGTGGGCCTTGATGTGCTCTGGAGTAAACGGGTGTGATTTCCAGAGGGGCCTCACCGACCCTCAGCCCTGCGTCTTGTGTGGGAGACTGTGGTGGCCTCACTCATGCTTGTCTTCCCTCCCCACCACCCAGACGAGACCCTCCGCTCTTTGGCCAGCCCTTCCTCCCTGCAGGGCCCCGAGCTGCACGGCTGGCGCCCCCCAGTGGACTGTGTCCGGGCCAATGAGCTGTGTGCCGCTGAATCCAACTGCAGCTCCCGCTACCGCACGCTTCGGCAGTGCCTGGCGGGCAGGGACCGCAACACCATGCTGGCCAACAAGGAGTGCCAGGCGGCCCTGGAGGTCCTGCAGGAGAGCCCGCTGTATGACTGCCGCTGCAAGCGGGGCATGAAGAAGGAGCTGCAGTGCCTGCAGATCTACTGGAGCATCCACCTGGGGCTGACTGAGGGTAAGCCGGGGGGGTGGGTGGTGGTGGTGGTGAGGGGTGTGGGGGCCCAGGTTCAGGGGCAGGACGGGGTAGTGGAGTGAACTGGCCGGCTCCTTAGCCCTCCTTGCTGGGGGAAACAAGAACCCAGAAGTAGCCTCCTGACCTGGGAGGGAGCTGAGGAGGAGAGGAGGCAGGGTGGTGGGAGGAGAACGAGGCTGGAGCAGGGGTGAAGGGACGGGGAACACACCAGGGACAGAAGGACCTATGACCGTGTGAAGGGGTCACAGGAAAAGGTGAGGTAAGAGTCCCAGACAATGAAGAAGTGAGAACAGGATAGAGAGACGGACCGGCCCTGTGCTTGCAGAGCTGAGCTGCCAGCACACCAGCTCCTGCCACTCCCGCTGCCTGGGCACCCAGTGCGGGCTGCCCCTTCCCGCTCTTCCTGCTCCCAGGAGGCCCATCTTCAGTGGCTCCTGACCCCGTGGCTGGCCTAGGCACCTTCTGCAGGGCTTGGAGCAGTGTGAGGGCAGCAGGTCCATATTCCTCAGTAGGCCTGCCCCCAAGTCCCCAGGTAGAACCTGTAAACTTCCCTTTCCCCCCCCCCCCCAGCCAAAGACTACCTCCCCCATGTCCTCCCCCTGCAGACTGAAGTGAGGCGATTTGCATATATTGTAGGAGGGTGGCCACCTGGGTCAGACGTTCATTTATTAATTCAACAACTGTTTACTGAGAGTTTACCACCTGGTAGGCGTTGTGGAAAGAGTAGGGAACAAGCTGGGGCAGCCTCTGCCTTCGTGGAGCTCATAGTTGAGGGGTGCAGACAAGTGAGGGCTTTCTGTCATTTGGGGGTGTGAGTGCTGTGGGAAGCACTGGGCGCTGTGGGAGCACTGAGGAGGGGCAGCTAACCCCTTGCCACAAAATCTTGAGAGCCTTCCTGGAGGAGGCAGCCTCGCAGCTGAGACTAAAGAGTGAGCTGCAGTTACAGAATGAAGAGCTACGGGGAGAGTGTGGGAGGTGCAGGGAGGGCTGGGCAAAGGCGGCGTGGGAGGGAGTGGAACCGCTTATGGACCCACAGGTGACAGTATGCAGAGGGGCCGCGGGAAGTGGGTGGGGTGAGGAGAGGTGGAGGGTACCGTTCTGCTGGGCAGCAGGGCGCCTGGGCAGTGTTGGTGAGGCCATCCTTGCGCTCTGCTTCAGGGACGCTCATGTGTTTTCATGAAGAGCGCAGACCGAGAGCCTGGAAGGCGCCGTGTGACACAGGCCCGGGATCATGGTGGCCGAACGAGGACAGGGCAGGAAAGGAGGAGCTAAGAGCGGTTCAGGAGGTAGAACCCACAGGGGTTGGTGAAGGGAGCGAAGAGTCAAGGAGGCTGCCCAGTTTCTGTTTTGGGAGACTGGTGGGTGGTGGGTCCGGTGGCAAGAAACAGCAAAGGTGTTGAGTGGGGGGAGGGCAGGGAGATGATGAGTATTTGGGGGCATGTGCCTCTCCTTGGCCATGCCCTGTGGACAGCTGGGTGTGCAGGGCCGGAGCTCAGGTGGCAGAGATTTTGGAATCGCCATCAGCCTGTAGGTGGGAACCGGGCAAGGGAGTGGGTGCCATCTCCATGGGAGGACCAGCAACATGTAAAGATGTGCAGGGAGGGAGGGGGCCAGCGAAGGTGACGGAGGAGGAGGCTGGGGGAGAGGCGAGGGGCAGCAGAAGACCAGGGAGGAGCTTGCTCTTGGAAGGAGGAGTGCGCCAGCCCCCAGCATGTTAGGTCCAGCAGAAGAGGGTGGGACAGGGTCCTGGGGCCCTGGGGTGAGCTTCTTAGGTGGCTGCTGGGAGCAGAAGCCTGGTTAGGGGTGAGTGGGAGCTGGGGGGTTACAGACGATATATGTGGACAGCAGCTCCTAGAATCTTGGTGTGAAGAGGAGAGAAGAACAAAGGACGACATATTCTTTAAGAAGCAAGAAGAGTGGGCAGTTTAAATTCTAAGGCAGGACAGTGTGATGGAGATGCTGAGGTGAAGGGGAGAGGGGTGCTCTGTGGACAGTGCCTGGGAGAGGGGAGGGGCGGGTCCAGGGCCTGGGAGGGGTTAGCCTTAGGTCAGAGGAGCAATCCCACCTCCAGGTGCTGGAGGGAAGGAGGAAACAGATCAGGTGTGGAGGCCGGATAGCGAGGGGTTCCTGACCAGTGGCCAAGATAGTTCAACTCTGCCCCGAATATAGCAGTAAGCTGTGCATATAATTATTAATAGCACCACCACCATTAATAACAGAGTGATTCCTCGTGAATCAGGTGGCCATTCCTCCCATTTCTAGCAGCCTCGAGTTCTAGAACTAGAAGTGGGGCCCACGCACTGTGAGACCGGAGCTGCCTGTGCCCCAGGCTGACTGTAGCGCACAGAAGACCAAGGTCCCTGATTCAGTGAGCTGGGTCCTTTAGCTTCTTGGTTTATTTCCAGCAGCCTTCCATTTCAACCCCAGGGAGACTGGCAGCAGGTCGGGTGGGGGCTGCAGAATGCACGGGGGAGGGGACAGAACTGCCAGCAGAAGAGCCAGGTGGGCTGTCTGAGACCTTCCCAGCGAGGGGCACCCTCTGGGGACTTCTGATTGGAGCTGGCCCCGAGGTGTCTGGAGGTAACAATAAGCATTCCGTATGTTTATGCTGCGGACTGCCCTGTGGTCTGCCAGGTCCTTTTCACCCAGGAATGTCTGGCTGGAGACAGCTCGCTTCCAAATCTTGAGCTGCTGTTGGTTTATTTACTCAACGAACATCTGTTAAGCCCCTACTGTGTGCTTCAGAGGGTGACAGAAGCCACAATCAGTCCCTATGCCTGGTCCCTATGCCAGCCAGCCAGCATAAGGGCTGGGAGACCCTTCCCCTGGGCCCCATGCTTATCTCATTCCTCAGAACCCAGCCCCCTCCAGCACCCCCACCCCCCAGGATTCTACAATCTCCTCCCCCTGGGTCTTAGAACCCAGAGGTAGTTTCTGCTAAGAGCTGAGCATGGGAAGCCTGGAGGCCTTTTAAGGGCAGGCACTGTTCCTGTGAGTTAGAGGATCTATGTGACAGTTAATTATTCATGGTGTGGGGGAAGTGGTCCCCTGAGCACCTCCTCCCTGTTCCTAATAACATTGAGTAACCTGGCTTGGTCCCTGGGGTGGGTGGGCGGATGGGGAGAGGAGAGGCCTGTGCAGGTCTGGACTTTGGTTCTTGTCTTCTCCTTGGCCCCAGCTGGGGGTGAGAGTTCCCTGGGGGTCCCTCCTACTCCCTCTGCCTGAGGCCCAGGTCCTCAGCCAGCCAGCGGTGGTGGCAGGAATGTGGCCTCTACTGAGCTCCTAGAGCGGGGGTGGGGAACCTCTTTCCTGCCAAGGGCCATTTGGGTATTTATAACATCATTCGCAGGCCATGCAAAATTATCAGCTTACAAATTAGCCTGCTATATTTGGTCAAACATTTAATCAGCTCACCCCTAATGCCTTGGTGAGTTGGTTGAATGTTTAAAACCAGCGCCAGACCAAATGGTTTCTCGGGTCTTATACGGCCCCTGTGCTGGACGTTCCCCACCCCTGTCTAGAGAGTTCCAACCGCAAGGGATATTCAGCCCCACAACCATTTTGGTGGGGAAGCTGATGTGCAGGGAGGAGAGGTGGTACCCAGGGCACACAGCAATTAGAGGAGGGGCAGGCCTGACTCCTTATCCAGCTCCTTTCCAGTGCCCTGGGGAGGTCCTGTGGCCTTGGGCCCGTCCTCCCTTCCACCACCACCACCACCGCCGCCACCACCGCTGGTATTTACAGGGCGGAACTGTTGCTGTTGGACGTCTTGCCCTTTTCAAAGGTGACAATGAAGTTCAGGGCCACCCTGGTCCTTCAGACGTGAGCATCAGAGACCTCTCCCAGGTCCTCCCAGGTCGTGCACACGGAGGCGCAACCAGCCCCCTTTTCTGGAGTCTGCAGTATAGCAGACCGAATGTCCTGATTTGGCTCCGGTCTGGCTGCCAGGGATGCTCAAGTAGCCAGGCCTTGGGTTTCCACCGGTGAATTCTGTTGCCCTGAGAAGAATGGACTCCTCCCAGCCAGTCCTGGGAATAGGCCGTCCCTCACGCCCCGCCCCCCGCCCCACCCACACACACCCTCCCAGCCAATCATCTGGCTGAGCTGTGCCCAGGTGTGGTGCTGCACCCCATGCAGCAGTGAAGGACAGGCCCTGCTCTGGGGGAGCAGGCCAGCTGGCAGGAGACGGATCCTGTTTAAGAACAGCTTGGTTTCAATAACACTTTATTTTTGGAGACAGCATTCATAATGATTAAATACTTGGACCCTGTCACCAACTGCTTGGGTTTGAAGTTTGACTTTCCCACTTACCAGCTGTGTGGCCTTGGGCAAGTTACTTAACAGCTCTGTGCCGGGTTCCTTATCAGTAAAATAGGGAGACGGATGGTGCCTACCCCATAGATAAATTTAAGAGGATTAAATGAGTTAGTACATCCACTGTCAGTAGGATTGGCCCCTGGAAAGCACAGGATAACATTAACGTCATTTTTATTACAAAATACTTCCTAAGCTCTTACGTTATTTGGCCTCAACAACTAGCGCTGGCTGGCAACCCTCCCACAGGGAGTTTCTCCAGGGCTGGTGGGTAGGGTGGAGGCTCCAGGGGGAAGGTGGGGCTGGAGACAGGCCTGAAGGGACAAGTAACGTTTGGGTGTTGCAGGGCCTGAGGGGTGCTCCCATGAGGTAAAGTGAAGGGTGGGGCCATTTCTCTGGGGGAATGCACTTCCCGTGTTGTCTGTGGTGGGTCCCCTTTTCTGGAGTCTGCAGTACAGCAGACAGGAGGCTTTGTTCCCGTACCAGCAGGGGGCTGGTTACGCCTCTAGGGTGACCTCATGGGCTGGCTGACCGAGCCCCTCACTGGGGATTCCCACGTCTGGATGGTAGGCACCTTCCTGCAGGAGGCCCCCATGGACGCCGCCCACCTGGGGTCCCCTTAGGAAGGAGGAGCCTGTCCATAGCCCAGGGCCCTGGGTGGGTGGGAGTTCACTGTGTGAGGCTGTGGGTCATCACCATCTCCCTGGCCCTCCACTCACAGGAACAGCCCGAGTGATTATTCATTGATTTCTTCTCACGGTAACATCTCAAGAGGATATTTCCTTCCCGTCAAGGCGGTGGCAGAGGGGGCAGGAGTCTGATGACGTGGTCGGGGGTCTCTAGGGCAGCCCGGTGCCACTTATCTCCTGTCACTCCCTTGCCTTGCCTTTCGCTGAGCTTCTAACGCACCCGAAGGTCTGAGAAGCCAGCAGGTGGTGGGCACATATGTAGGGAGTCGAGAAGGGGGTCAGGCCAAGAGGAGCTGGGGTCAGGCCTCCATTCAGCAGACCTTGGGCCCTCCAGCCAGATTCTCCCGGCGTCATGGTGGGAAGCAGAGGTGCGATGGGAGAGGACGCTGGTGGGAGGGCTGGGAGATGGCAGGCCAGCTGCTGCCGCGAGGAGCTGTGTGATCGCAGGCAGGTTGCTTCACCTCTCTGGGCCACCTCCACGTCCTGAAATGAGGACGTCATACTGAATGGTGGGACCTGGCCTTCCCCAGGCTGTCACGGTTCCACCTCCCCAGGCCTTCTTTCCAGAGCATGCAGCAGTCCTTAGAGGAGGGCAGGCCATGCCGGGGCACGAGGGAGAGTTAGGCAGTCTGACCTGCTGGGGGACGTCCACTCCAGCTGGAGGAGATAATTCGTCCCTGTGACACTCCAACTCTTCACTCAGGACCTCCCCTTCGCTTTCGGAGGGGCCCCTGGGCCTGACGATGTTCTCTTTTCCAGGGGAGGAGTTTTACGAAGCCTCGCCCTACGAGCAGGTGACCTCCCGCCTCTCTGACATCTTCAGGCTCGCGTCCATCTTCTCAGGTAAGTGGGCTGGTGCTGGGGCCTCCCGGTTCTCGTGTGGTCCAGGTGCGGCAGGTGGAGCCCTGGGCTGGCTCAGGGTCCTGGCCTGTAGCGCCAGCAAGCCCCTGACCGGCTCTGAGCATCAGATAGATCCTCATCTGTCAAAGGAGGCAGCACGCCCGCCCCAGGTTCTGCATGGAGTAAAGCGTTTATGGGCACTGCCTTGCTCGAGCCGGCCAGGCAGCAGGCCTCCAATATGAAACCTGCTGTCACTCTTCTCTTCGTCACCTGTCTTGCCCGATGGGTCCCTCTTGCAGTTCCCCTGCTCTTCTGTTCTAGTTGTTCAAGCTCTTTGTGCCTCAGTCTCCTCAGCTGTGCAGTGGGGAGCATACTACCTTGGAGATGGCTGCGAGGTCTGAAGGAGCCAGTGGTTGTTAAGGGCTCAGCGTGCTGCTGGGTGAGCCTTCAGGAAGCGTGGGCTGTGGTTGTTGGTGTTCATGTCACTGCTGTCCATTCGGCTGTGGGTCCCCCCCCCCCCCCCCCCCCCGCAGGGCTCCGCTCCTTGCACCCCACTGAGGGGCCTCTGAGGAAGGGCTCTGAGCCCCAGGGAGGGAGAAGGACCAGGTTAAACTCCAGCTTTGCTCCCACATAGTGAGCTCCCACCCACTCAGGTCCACGTGTAGGAACCTGATAAGCTTTCTGGTCCTTTCTTCCTGACCTTGTTGTTCCTTCTGCCATTTGGGGGCCCAGTGGGCCCAGGGCAGTCTGCCCCTGCTTGGGCACCGGGGGGTGGCTTCCGGTCTTGGAGCTGCTCTGTGGGGCTGGGGTGAACTCTCCTGGAGTCACCTGGTGCTAGAAGGTGGCAGGGTGGGCTTGTTCCCTGGGATCCTGTGCCCGGGCCCCTGTTTTCCAGCTGGTTTCGAGGCAGGATTTGAAGCCTTCTGGGCTGTCCTTGCTCTAAGCCAGGGTTCCTCACCAGCACCACTGCTGGTACTTGGGCCTGGGTAGATCTTGTGGGAGGAACCCACCCTGTGCATTTAGGATGTTGAGCAGCGTCCCTGGCCTCTGCCAAGGGATGCCAGTAGCACCCCCTCCCCAAGTGTGAGAACCCCAAATATCTCCAGACATGGCCTGGGACACATTTGCTGCCAGTTGAGAAGCAGTGCTCTAAACTGTGACACAAAAGACCTGTGAGCCCCCAAGCCCTTCTGAATGGAGAATTCTCTAGGACAGTGCTGCTCAAACGTTTCCCCATTATTACCCCCTAAGGAGAAAAATTAATCCTCTCTAAATGGGGAAATACTTAGTCTGTTTGGGCTGCCATAACAGAATAGCATAGACTGAGCGGCTTAAACAATATGAATGTATTATCTTACAGCGCTGGAGGCTGGAAGGTCAAGATCAAGGTTGGGCAGGGCTTGGTTTTTGGTGAGAGCTCTCTCTCTGACTTACGATGGCCACCTTCTCACTGTGTCCTCACAGGGTGGGGTGGGACAGGAGAGTAGTTGGGGGTGAGTGGGAAAGAGAGAGAGAGAGAGATCTCTTGTTATAAGGCCACAGTCCTCTCAGATTAGAACCCCACCCTTATAACCTCACTCAACCTTAACTACCTCCTAAAAGCCTTCTCTCCAAGCACAGTCACACTGGGGGGGGGGGGGGGTCACTGCTCTTTGAGGGGCACAGTTTAGTCCATAGCAAGTGCCAAGAAATAAAGTGTTGTCAGACAGGGTTGAGTTTCGGGGGCCACAAACCATGGTAATGTCTACTTTGTTTTTGCCAAACCAAGAACCAATTTTTGTTTCCGTGAGGGTGACTCCATCCTCTCCTGTTGAGAATGCATGTTTCAGGGATTGAGACGGGACATTATGCATGTGCCTGGTGAGAGAAACCCTGGACACCCCTGAGAAGGGAGACACTGGCTAAAGGGTGACCATTTGGACATGCCCCAGGGCCTAGGGGTGGCGAATGGCACGGAGGCTGCAAAGATGGTCTGTGGGTTGAGCTCCCTGGCCGGGCTGTCACCATCAAAGCCCCCAGTGGGGTAAGAGCAGAGGTGTGGGGCTCAGCAGCTTGTCGTCTGGCTTGCCTGTGGGCACTGTGGTCAAGCTATAGGCCTTGCCCATCCGACAGGGCTGCCCTGGGTGAGGGGTTGACTGAGGTCTCTCCCAGCACACATTCTGCTTCTTACATTTTCTGGTTCGTTCTGGGTAGAAATCCACCCTGGGCCACTCCTGTGAGACAGTGCTCGGGGGCACAGGTGCAGGTGGAAGATGTCGTTGGCATGTGGATGCTCTGGTGGGGATGCCCTGGCGGCTCTGGCATACCCCTTCCCCACCCTACAGTAGCTCAGGTACCAGCTGAGTTCTGCACGTGGGTGGGAGCCATTGGGTCTAACTCCAGTAAAGAAGCAGCTTTGGCTTACTCCCTGAGGGTTGAAGGTCAGACGTCCTCATTTCAGACCGGCCCCTGCTGCTCCCCGGGCTCACATTAAGTATCTTCTTAGCAGAAAATCTTTACGTAATGGACTTGACACTCTGTGGGACAAGGATGTTGACAAGATAAATGAGGAAATGACTAGGTCTGCGGCTCAATGAATCAGCTGCCTTCACCCACTGCCCTGGATGCCTGGGCCCTGGGGACCGCTCCCCGCAGTGAGGGAAGGCTTCAGGGTCTGGAACAGCTCCCTCCTCATCACCCCCAGGGACTCTGCTCCACCCACTGCAGCCCCAGAGCTGGTGCATGGGCGGCTCTGTGTGGGGCGAGGTGAGGAGGCCCTGGCCTGGCCAGCCCGAAACCAAGTGGGCCGTGGTGGGCTCAGCAGAGAGAAGGCTGGGTGGGGAGCGGGGAGGCCCAGGGTCCAGGGCATTCCCTGCCACAAGTCAGCGGAAGGGCTTGGGCAGGTCATTTCTGCTCCAGACCTTGCATTTTCTTTCTGAAGAAAGGAGGCGTGAACTTGAAGTAGTGCTCCCCAACCTTTCCCCATCGGGGTGCTCAGACCATGGCAGTATTGTTGGCACACTCGGATGAGCAGAGCAGCTCGGAGCTCAGCAATTGCAAGCCCCTGCCAGGCTGCCCTGCCAGCAGAGGGGTCTGTATCTGGGCACACATTCACCTGCCTGTAGCTCGCTGGTGGGGAGGCCTGGCCTGGTGATCCAAGATGTTGCACGGATGCTTTGGGACGATAAGGCTACTGCATTAGGGCTGTGTGGAGCCCCTCCCACTTCCACACATGCGCAGTTGGCTGTATGCTGCCCCTTGTCTTGGTGGCTCTCCTCCAGGCCCCACTGCCCCCCCCCCCCCCCCCGGGGCCCCCGGG
>NW_005357075.1:1835704-1841538 GCF_000412655.1 Myotis brandtii
CCCCCCCCCCCTGGGGCCTCAGGGACTGTAAGAAGGATGCTGCTGTATCCTCTTCATTGTCTGAGAATTCAGGGCCCTGGTGCAGGGCATCCTGGGATGTGTGTTCTCCTTATCTCTCACCTTCTCTCTCTGATGGGGTTCTTGGAAAGTCCTACTGGGATTCTGTTGGCAAAGAAAGCTGCCAGGATTACCCAACCCTCTCTGATGCCGGAGGCCCTGGGGGCAGGGCTAGCCCTCCCCTCCTCCCTGCCCAGGACAGACACAGGCCTTGGGCTCAGTGACTGGATCCGGGATTCCTGGTGTCCAGTGAGTCCCAAGTCCAAGGCCAGGGGAAGAGCAGTCTGGCTCCACCCTGAACCAGGTGACAGTGATGTTGGGGGCATCCAGTGTCCTGCCCCAGCCTTGTAGATGGGCAAGGAGGTTCCATGGAGGAGGACCGAGGTCTGTCCTCTTTCTAGCAACTCAAACTGCCCTTGGAAACATGAGCTGGAGTGTTTAGTGCACCTGGTGCGTGGGAAGAGTGTGTGGGCCTTGAGACACACAGTGCTGGGTCTGAATCCCGCCTCCTCTGCTTAGGGCTGTGTGACCGTGGCCTCGCTGTGGCCGTTCAGAGCTCTATGGCCTCTGTTTGTCCAATGGGAGTGTGTCACCTGCTCACAGGGTAGATAAGGAGGATTCTATGAGAATGGATGCAGGGAGAGGGACGGCGAGTCATCCTCTCTCTGCCTGGGATGTTCAAGGCTGGGTGCCTTCTGGAGGGGACGCAGGGGCGGAGGAGCTGAAGTTGGGAGTCCCTCTGCCCCGGAGCATCTGTGACCTTGGGGATACCGGATCCCAGCTGGTTTCACCTGGGAGGCAGGAGAGGCTGGAATAAGGTGGAAAGGAGAGAAAGGCTTCTTCGGGAAAGAAGAGGTTGTCCAGGCAAAGAGAAGTCACGGAGGGGGAGGGGCCATGTGGAGAGGGAGGGGAGCAGAGATGCCCTGTCCACCTGGAGGGAGTCCTTCCAGGTGAGGACGAAGGGCCCGGGCAGGCCAGGCAGTGGTTTTCCTCCCAGCCACGGCCATGCCTAAGGGACAGGAGAAGTGACAGGCAGTGGCTGGCTGGGCGGTCAGCAGGCGCTGCCTCCGCATCCTTGGTGAGGGGCGGGGCCTCCAGCGTGGCATGCGAGCATTTCTGGATGCTTGGGCACGGAGCATGTTTATGCAAACATGTCCTTCCATTTCTGTAGCTGGGAGGGAGCTCAGAGATCACCTAGGCTGACCCCTGCCCCTGACAGAAAGGAAACTGAGGCCCTAAGAGAAGGTACAGACAGAGATGGAGGTTCAAATCCTGGCTCTGCCCTGCCCGGCATGTACCTGTACAGGTGTCTCATCTGGAGGCCCCGTGTCCTCTTGTAGGTAGGACAGCCTGCCCTCCAGGGTTTTGTGAGACTGAGTGAGTACTCGGGGGTGCTGGCCGGTGCCTGGCACACTGCACTGAACTGCCCCCGTGAAGGCCCCCTGCTGAGGGATCTCCCAGGCGGAAGGCAGGCAGGGCAGGGCCGGCCTGGAACGCAGCATTTGGGGAACAAATGCTTGGTGATATGCGGCTGCCTCCCACCTGTGAGAGCGCCGGATGGGGCTGCAGTGGGAGGCCCTTGGGTGATTTTCGGGAGACAGGGGACCCCTGGGCTCCCGCTGAGCTGCTGTGGCCTCTGTTGGTCCACTGTGACTGGGTGGGGACACATGAGGCTGGCGAGAGGCCGGGCTCAGGCCCTCTTCTGGGCTGGAGGAGGAAGAGATGGGCGGTGTCTGCCTCAGTTGGCCTGTGAGCCTCCGTAGCGGGCAACTTGCTTGGGTGGAGCCAGGAGGGGCCCAGAGATGTTCTTGTTGGAGGCTCTGGTGGCCCCCTTTTCCTTGCTCAGGACAGGAGGGAGCCCTACCCTGTCACAAAGCCCCATAGACGGCCCCTGAGAGGCGAGCACCACCTGCCCGTGGTGCCTCAGCGCCTTCCCCTGCATCACGGTGCTCGCTCTCGCTGTGGGGACATGTGGGACTGCGGTGTCGGTCTCTGTGTCAGTGCTGTGCCCGACGGCAGCTCCCTGGGGCATCCTGGAATAGTGGTGGGCGTGGACCCTGAGGCCCGCTGTCCTAGCTGTGAATCCTGGCCTGGCCCTCCCAGCTGGGTGGCCCCAGGGTGGGCCACGACCCCTCTGCATTTCACTTGCTCACCTGTAAAATGGAGCAGTTCGGCCTGCCCTGCAAGGGTCGGCGACGGCACGTGCCCAGCTTCTCACAGGGCGCTGGGGCACAGGGCCACGGAGACGGCAGCCATGGTGGCGTCGGGGGCTGCTGGGGGCCAGTGGTTTAGTGTGAGGGGTCACAGCTGCACAGGAGAGGTGACGAGGAGGCCAAGCAAGTCTGAGGTGTCCTGATCATCACAGGAGCAGCTGAGGTTTAGAGGGCGGTCCCTGGCCAGGTGCTCCCCCGAGAGAGGCGGGGCCGGGCTGTGTCTGGAGGTCCGTGTTTTGTGCAGCAAATGGTGAGTGCTCAGGGGGGTCCACAGAGGACACAGCTTTAAAATGAGCCAGGCCCTGTCCTCACTGTCCAACGGGGCTGGCAAGCACCCACTTAGACACCCACTAGGTGGTTTATTGTTGGTGGTGGCGTAGACAAAAGACTGCCCCAGGAGTCCAGGGGGCGATGCAATGGCCGGTGGCCGGGAAAGCCGGGAAAGTCCTGGGAGAGGAAGAGTGGGATCTGGGCATGACGTCCCTGCGGGACCATGGCTGGGAGGCCTGGGCAAGCTCAGGGTGTGGAAGGAACCACATCTCTGAACCTCGTGGGCTCAGGACACTGAAGAGAGACCCTGGTGGCCTCTCTGGGGCTCCTGCCCAGGACTTACCCAGAGGACAGAGCTCGGCAACTGCTTGACTAGAGCTGCCCTGGGTGGGCGAGGGCGTCAGTACCCATTAAGTTCCTCTCAGTGGCCCTCACAGGGGCGGGTGGGGAAGGACTGGGTCCAGCTCAGCTCTGCTGGATGCCTAGGTGCCCTCCCTTCCCTGGCTCCCCGAGGGGTGTCTGGGCCTCTGAGCCCCCGCTCTCCTGCCTTGGGTGGCTGAGCGGATGGTGAGTGAAGGCTCCCTGGTTCGGTAGGTTCAGTAGGTTGGCTGGTGAGTCTGGGAGACCCTGCTGAGGCAGCCCCTGAGGAGGTGGGGCTGGGGATGGAGGGCAGGGAGGAAGTGAAGGAATGGCAGCCTCCCCCTGCCCCTGGCACCTCGGCTCCGAGATAAACTGCTTATCCGCAGGTTGTCTCCCTGAGCCGAATGCAGAAGCGTGTTATTTAAATTTCAAAATCACATTCTTCTCCTTACAGCTGTCAGAGGCTCTGAGCATCACCGAAAATTGGGCTTTAGCTGCAGCTCCGTCACTTCTTACACCTCCCCTTCCAGGGAAGTCGTCTGATGGCCAAGGGGAGGGTGTGGGGTGGGGAGAGGACTCTGGGGACAAGGAGAAGCGAGGTGTCCGGTGGATGGGCCAGGGGACCGGGACTCTCGCCCTGCTGGTCAGCAGTCAGGAAGGAGTGGGAGGAGGCCAGCTTCCCCATCATGGGGTGCCAAGGCTCTGGGAGCTGGGGAAGTCTGCAGTCCCCCCTTCATGCCCTGCTCCCCCTCCCATCAATGGCGGGACCTCAGCTCCTGTCAGTGCCTAGAGGAATTTGCTCCCACTGAGGTGTGGGCAGGTGTTGGTGAGTCCATGTCTGGTTGCCTTTGTGTATAAGGAAGAAATTGCTATGAAAAAAAAAAGGGAGAGAACAAAGTTTAACCCCAAACACGGCTTTTTAACGGTCGATCCTCAGGTGTCATTGTTGGCATGAGGTTTTAGGGGGGAGGTATTTTTCGGTACCTTCATCAGCACCTTCCAGGACACCTGCTTGCTGGCTCCCCTGCGGGATACAGGACAGGCTGTGCCGCGGGCGTGGGTGCTCGGAGCTGGGCCTTCCTGCTCCGTGGAGCGCCTGGCGTGGCTCTGCAGGTCCTTCCCCCGAGTGTTCCCCTGGCTTAGCCTAGAGCTGCATTCACCTTGTTTTGTCGGATAGGAGGACGGCTTATTTCAGAGCCCTGGGAATGCCCCTCCCTGCCACAACCCCAGGGGTGGGCAGCACGGACTGTGTCTGAGAGAGTCATTGTGTGTATGTGTGTGTAGTGTGTAGTGTGTAGGTGGGGAGTATAGTGTGCTTGGTACATGCTTTGGTAGTGTGTGTGGTGGTGTGGGGTGGGGTGTGTGTGTGTGTGTGTGTGGTTTTGTATGTGTCTATGGCAGCGGTTCTCAACCTGTGGGTCGCGACCCCTTTGGGGGACGAACGACCCTTTCACAGGGGTCGCCTAAGACCATCGGAAAACACATATAATTACATATTGTTTTTGTGATTAATCACTATGCTTTAATTATGTTCAATTTGTAATAATGAAATTGGGGGTCACCACAACATGAGGAACTGTATTAAAGGGTCGCGGCATTAGGAAGGTTGAGAACCACTGGTCTATGGGATGGTGTGTGCATGTGGTGTATGGGGGGTGGGGTGTGTTTGTGGTTTTGTGTGTGTGTGTTGGGGTGCTGGTGTGTGTGTGAATTGGTGTGTGTGTGTGTGTGTGTGTGTGTGTGCGTGTGTGTGAGGGGTATCTGTGGTTTTGTGTATGTGCATTGTGTATGTGGGGTGATGTGTGTATTTGTGTGATATGGGGTGTGGTATGTGTATTGTGTGTGTGTGTGTGTGAGAGAGAGAGAGAGAGAGAGAGAGAGGGAGAGACACTATGTCCCCAGGTTTTCACTCAGTGTCCCTTGAGTGCCACGTGCTGACCTAGGTGCTGAGGATACGTCCGTGAACAAGACAGAGGAGTCTTGTTCTCATGAGCTTAGGCTTGATTCGCCCGAGACAGAGAAAAGCAGAAAACAACACACATGCACATAGTGATGAAAGCTAAACAGAGAAATAAGATCAGGTGATGAGACAGGTGGTGGGTGCTCCTGATTGGGAATGTCAAAATATGCCTCCCAGCCATGGGGAGGTCCGGGGACTGCAGAGGGAGCAGCCTGGGGTGGAGGTGGGACTTCAGGCAGACGGCGTGGCTGGGGCCCAGGGAATGAGACGCAGGCCATGGTTTGGGAGGTGGGCACGGAGGAGGGCAGGGGCCGGCCCGTGGATCCTGAGCCAGATGCTGCAGGCGAGTGGTGGAGTTTGGATTTCACTCTAAGAGTGATGAGAGCCCCTGGGAGGGTGTAGACACTCGAGTAGCACAGTGCGATTTACGAATTTGAAAAGATTACACTTGCACCATGGAGAGTGGATCGTGGGGCCGAGGGGCATGGCAAGATGGGAAGTGGGAGAGCAGTTAGAGGCCGTTGCAGGGGCCACATCCCAGGACAGCAGCCGGGATGGAGAGGATGCTAGGATCTGGGCCTGTTGTGGGGCAGAGTTGAGAGGAGGTGGGCTGGAGCTAAGGATAACTCTGATCATTGAGGCTTGAGCAACAATGACACTGCAGTATATGTCCTAGATGGAGAAGAGGAGAGAAGGAACAGGTTGGGGTGAGCAGAAATCCAGTTCTTTTTTCGCCACATTGGAGTTGAGATGTTAGTTAGCCTTCCACCCGGAAATGCCAAGTAGGCAGTTGGCTTAAGCTGAGTGCTGAGGGGAGGTCAGATTGAGGTGTAGATTGAGAGTCATTAGCATATCGATGGTGTTTGGAACTGTGCAACCATGAGGTCACCCAGAGAGTGAGAGAAGGGAGGCTGGGGCTGTCCATGCAAAGGAGGCCAAGACTAGGGTCAGTGAGGAAGGGGAAACCAAGTTAA
>NW_005357075.1:1841557-1847653 GCF_000412655.1 Myotis brandtii
CTCCAGACAGAGGAGGGGTCAGCTGTGTCGGTGTAGCCCCTGAGGTCAAGTCGGAGAAGTTTAGAGAAGTGATCACTGGGTTTGGCACCATGGCGGTCACAGATGCCTGGAGTACCCCTTAGTGGGGTGCTGGGTTGGAAGCTTGATCTGTGTGGGATGGAGGAGAGGAGGGGAGGTGAGAAGGTAAAAACAGCAGCCGCAGAAGGCTCTTTGGAATTCCTCTGTGAAGGGGACAGTGCAGCAGGAGGCTGTGGGTCACAGGAGGGCCTTGCTTTTGCGGTGTGTTTTGAGATGGGCAATGAAGGTGGCTGTGGCTGCTTAGGGAATGATCCCTGGAGCGGGAGAAGCTGAAGGGCAGGGAGAAAAGGGGTAATTTCAGGAGTGATGTCCTAGAGAAGGCGGAGAGATGGGACCCAGAGGATGTGGGGCAGGGGCCCTTCTGCCTGGAAACCGAGGGGGCAAAACAGAGGACTGGGAGCCACTGGGAAGGGGAAGGAAGGGGACGGCAAGCCAGGTGTGAGGCCATTCCCAGGGCAGGCAGGGGGATGGTGAGGTCGGCAGTGACAGTCCCAAGGAGGAGTTAGGTGGTGGACTAGTGGCAGGAACCCCACAGAGGAAAAATGGCACAGAGAAGGTGGTGGGGAGAAAGCCCGCCATGAGGTGCCCAGTGGCCACTGCTTTTAAACTCAGTATGCTAAATGACCAGCCACCAAGTTTATTGATTTACCAAAATTGGTTATTTTAAAAGCTTTTAGAAATTTACATTGAACGGTTTTCATGGCTTCTGAAGATTTTTGCAAGTGTTCTTCATAGCTGTATTTTAAGGTATAATTGAGGTTTCGGGGTCATAATTGATGTGGATGTCTAATGGCAAGAAAAATATATTTATTATCAGTAAACAAAATTAGTTTATGATTGGTGCCTCAAGTGCTATGTCCATTCACACAAATAAAAATGGTGGATGAGCCCTAGCCGGTTGGGCCCACGGACTGAAGGGTCCTGGGTTCGATTCTTGGTTGCAGGCTTGATCCCTGGCCCTGGTCGGGGTGCCTGAGGGAGACAACCAATCGATGTGTCTCCCTCATATCGATGTTTCTCTCTCTCTGTCTCTCCCTCTCCCTTCCACTCTCTCTAGAAGTCAATGGAAAAATATCCCTGGGTGAGGATTAACAACAACAAAAAATGTGGATGAAGGAGTTAGTATCACATCAATATGAAATGCCTCAATTTTGGTTTTGAATACAAAATTAAAGCTGATATCCATTGTGGGGATTGGTGTGAAAATGCTTAAAATCCTAAATATTAAAAAAACTAACCACCCAAACTGTATTTAAAAGGACATAGAGTCCTCTAAAGTGGGTGAAGAAGTCCCTTCAAATGTGAAATAATGAAATTTTAATCAGTAAAAACACAAAATAAGATGAATATGCTTTTTGAAGAATTAGTGAAAGAATTCTGACAAGTGGTTAAATGTGACAAAATGTAAAATGATATTAAAGGGTAATTGATTTTTTCCAAATTGATTTTCAATGAATTTGCCATTCATCAGATTGACCTTTGGTGGGTTGGCCTGCTTCCAAAATGCCCTGGAGGGTGGGGGGTGGCTCGGGCTGTGTGGGGCTGGAGGGGAGGGGAACGTTTGAGGGGAAGTGCAGGATATAAGGGAGCCTGGACTACACCCTGGTTGAGCAGGGATCCCTGTGCCTGGAGTGAGGACAGAGGCCTGGCAGGCCAGGCGTGCTGGGGCTGGCTGGTGGCCTCCTGGGGAAGCTGCCGCTCCGCTTCGTGCCCCGGCTCCTGGTGAGAAAGGCCCCCCTCCCCACTCTCTTAGGCTTCCTGGATGAGCAGAGGGAGCTCGGAAGGCCGCCTCTTGCTCACCTGTGGAGGGACTGGGACTTTTATCTTTTGGGGTGTGGTATGGGAGGCTGGAGCAACAGGCACACAGGGCCGGCCTCTGCTAGCAGGGCCATGAGAAAACCAAGAGATGGAGGGGAGGGTCTTACGGCCAGGACTCTCGCTCTTAAACAGCATTTGTGGCCCACGTGATATGGGCTGGAAACCACGTGAGCATTTTTAAAAAATACATTTTTTATTGATTTCAGAGAGGAAGGGAGAGGGAGAGAGAGATGGAAACATCAGTGATGAGAACTCATTGATTGGTTGCCTCCTGCATGCCCCCTACTGGGGATCAAGTCCACAACCCAGGCATGTGCCCTAGACCGGAATCGAACCTGGGACCCTTCAGTCTGCAGGCCGACACTCTATCCACTGAGCCAAACCAGCCAGGGCCATGTGAGCAGTTTTGCCTACACCTTCCAGTGTAGTCTTTAGCGTGGTCCTGAGGGTAGGCCGGGCAGGTGTTGTATCCCCATTTTGCAGACGAGGAAAACAAGCTCAGAGGTTGCACACCTGTGCATGCTCGCTTTGCCTGTGGTGGTCTGCCTCCCAGGCCACTGCTGGGCCAGAGTCTCTGCTTCTAATCACAAGCCCAGCCTGGAGCAGGCAGAGGGTTGCCTGTGGGGCAGGGAGGGAGCCTCAGGCCCGGGGAGGTTGTCCAGCGTCACTTGATTATACTGTCACCTGCACTAGAATGGAAGCGTAGGCAGTTCTCTTCGTTTCTCCAGCGGGCTTCACGCATAGTGGGTGCTGAGGAAGTAAACGAATCCTGAGGGAGGGCAGGGC
The DNA here is from genome assembly GCF_000412655.1 of Myotis brandtii. NCBI lineage: Eukaryota > Metazoa > Chordata > Mammalia > Chiroptera > Vespertilionidae > Myotis > Myotis brandtii. The sequence continues at coordinate 1,844,240 of NW_005357075.1, forward strand.
ATGGATGCACCCTGAGGGCAGGAGGTGGGCAGGCGGGCCCTCGCTCTTCCTCCCACCTCCTGCCTTCCCTCCAGCCCTATTAGCGTCTGGTCACTCTGCACCTCATTGTTGAATGCTCACCCTTATGACCCCCATTATCTGGACTCAGTTGACTGTCCTTTTTGAAGCTCCTGCCTTGGCTTTCATGACACTGGGGTCTCCAGATTTCCACCAACTCATGCTCCACACCTTCCCGTTCCCACCAAGTGGTGGCCCCTGGAGCTCTGTCCTGCCTTCCCCTCTCCCCCCATTTAGTTCTGTAGCTTTAAATAGCTTCTAGTCAGTGAGGCTCGGCCGATGTCTGTAGCTCAGACGCCTCCTGAACGCCAGACTCTGTCCTTCTGCCTCTTCCACATCTTCACTGAGACAGCGAACGGGTGTCTCAAACTTAAGTCAACACAGAAATATCCACTTAGTCTTCCCTCCTTCTTCCCAAATCTTCCTGTTTCACAAAATGATTCCATCATCCTGGTGCCCAGACCAAAACCTTGAGTTCTCTCTCTCTTCTCATTCAGCAGCTAACCTACCTGTTTGGCTTTATCTCTAAATACAGGGTGGGGCAAAAGTAGGTTTGAAGCTGTTCGTATGGAAAATAATACAATAATCCTATATAATAAAAGGTTAATATGCAAATAGACCAAACAGTGGAATGATTGGTTGCTATGATGTGCACTGACCACCAGGGGGAAGACGCTCGATGCAGGAGCTGCCCCCTGGTAGTGAGTGCATTCCCACAGGGGGAATGTTGCTCAGCCAGAAGCCCTGAGCCAGGCTCACAGCTGGCGAGTGCAGTGTTGGTGGTGGGAGCCTCTTCCGCCTCCACAGCAGCGCTAAGGACGTCCGACTGCTGGCTTAGGCCCACTCCCCGGGGACCCGGCCTAAGCTGTCAGTCGGACATCCCTCTGAAGACTCCCGGACTGGACTGCGAGAAGGCATAGGCCAGGCTGAGGGACCCCCCTGTCTGCACGAATTTCATGCACCAGGCCTCTAGCTAATAAATAATGACAAGACAAGAATTAACTCTGTGTCTTGAATACTCACAACTGTAAATGTACTTTTGCCCCACCCTGTGCATACAGAATGGGCTCATTTTTGCCCTCTCTGCAGCCACCACATCTCTAAGCTACCACCATCTTCCACCTGCTACTGCAGCAGTCCTTAGCTGGCTTCCTCTTCAGGCCGGACCCCTCATGTGTCCTTAGTCTTCCATGTGTCCACAAGCAGATGCCCCTCCTTAAAACCCTCCAGGAACTTTGCATCTTAGAGTAACTTCTGAAGTTCTTATCCCACCCTGCAGTTCCCACGTGATCTGCCCCGACTGTCCCTTCTCTTCTCTTTGCTTCATTCGGGAAACTCCAGCCGCCTTACCCTTCCTTCTGCCTGTGAACATGCCAAGCTCCTGGCTGTGTCAGGACCTTTGACGGGCTATTCCTGTTGCTTGGGGTTTTCCTACCTTGGATGTTTTGCACGTTTCACCCCCTGTCCATCATTCTGTCTCAACTTGGATGTCACCTCTGAGGACAGGCCCTCCCTCATCCTGCCAGTCATTGTTTTCTGAATTCCCTTATTTTATTTTCTTCATCGCACTTATCACACTGTAAATCGCCTTATTAATTTGTTATGTGTTCGCTACCAGTTTCTTCTCACGGGAATGAAAGTTCCTGGAGAGTGGGGCTCTGTCGTTGTAGCTCGCAGCTGGATTTCTAGGGCACGTAGTTAGTAGATGAAAATATTTGCTGACTGACAGCTGTTTGACTGGCTGCTAATCGACAGGGATTTGGGTGCTGTGTCCGGAGGCGGGTGTGGTGTGAGCTCTGCCTGTATGTGTGTGCTGCTGTGTGGATATGGGCTGTTTTGCACAGGGCCAGGCTAGACCTTCTTTCAGCCTGCTCATAGGAAAAGGGGTGGGGCAAGGAGCTTTCTCCCTGCAGCTGGCAGAGTCTTGCGTGTGTGTGTGTGTGTGTGTGTGTGTGTGTGTGTGTGTGTAGGGGAAGGTGGGTGGGCAGGGGAGTCACAAAATGTAGGAGACCATATAGTTTGAGGTGAGGACATGAGGCCCAGAGAGGGTCAGGCCTGTCAGGGTTTCACAAGCTGGGAGAGGCAGAGGCGGAAGGTGGGCCCAGGTCTCTGACTCCCACTTTCATGGAAGGAGCTGCCGAGCATGGCTCAGGAGCCCAGGGTGGGCCTGGGCCTGGGCATTGCAGCTGGGCACGGGATTAGGGGTGAGGGACCAGGCTGGCAGGTGGCTGGAAGGCCGGAAGGGGAGCTGACACACCCGGCCCCACTGGCTTGGAAGTGTCTCCGATACCGTTCCTGCTCCTATTGTGGTTGGAAAGTCTACCTTGATCACCCTCTAGGTCGCCCCCAGGGGCAGGCTCTGCCACACAGGCCACACACCGCCTTCTTCAGAGGGTGACTTGGTAAATTGTGTGCTGGGCGGGGTGTGCATGTTTGGGGAGCAGGCCATGGGCAGCTCGGCCTCTCCTCTAAGTCACCAGCTCTCCAGTTTTGGAGGGTGAGCTCAGAACTTGGGGGAGCTTGGGAAATCCAGGGTCCTGGGCTCCAGCCAAGGAGCTCCCAACACAGTGAGCTGGGCGGGGGGCGGGGGGGCGGGGCGTGCATCCGTGTGTAAGAGGCAGGTCACAATGCACCAAAGTTTAAGAGCCTTAACTGTAGATCAGTCAGTTCCCTTCGAGTGCACGTGCATCGATGCTGGGATGGGCTATGAGCATGAGAATACATATATGTGTTTGAATAGCAATGCATCGGAACACATATTAGAAAAATTCACAACTAATGTACAGTGGGGCCTTGACTTAGGAGTTTAATTCATTCCGTGACGGAGCTCGTAATTCAAATTACTCGTATGTCAAATCAAAAGTGAACGAGTGAGACACGTGATGCTGGGCTGATGTTGTGGCATTCACTGTGACGTTCGCTGCGCCAACTAGTGGTGGGGTATCTGAAGCTGGCTCGTAACCCGAATTTTAGCTCGCAACTCAAAGCAAAAAATCGGCTGAGAGACGGTATCTCGAAAAACTCGTTAGTCGGGACACTCGTAAGTCAAGGCCCCACTTAGATCTTATCATTTAGGACAAATCCAGGTGGGTATTGAAACATTTAAAAAGTGAGTCAATTGAAAAAATTTAAACATTTCACTTAACTTAAGGAGTAAGGGATTTAAAGGAGTACGTGGCCAAAATGAACAGGTGATACCTGGGGGACCAGGGCTCGCTATGTATCCAAGGAAAATGTCGGATATTCAGTTTAAAGTTCTAGGGACAGATGGTCATCGGCTCAGGGCAGCACCTCGGGAGGGAAGCAGGGAGGTGGACGAGGCTTGCTGGGGGGGGCAGCCCCTCTGTTGGTGGTTGT
>NW_005357075.1:1847696-1873729 GCF_000412655.1 Myotis brandtii
GGGAGGGGAATGGAGGGGATGAAGAAGCTAGAATGAGTCCCCAGGGGCTGGAGCTGGTAGGTTTTGGAAAGTGCCAGGTGTGGTTAAGTCCCGCCTCACTCTCCTGGGGCAGCTGTCAGTCACCATTTACTCCTTGGCTGAGTCTGCCCATCTGGCTGCTGTCAGCGGGCCTGGGACACCCACGTGGGGAGGAGTGGGAAGGAGCCGGAGGGTGGGTCTGCCCAGGCCTGGGAAGAGTTAGTAGCTCCGAGTCCTGCAACTTCCTGTGTGGCCTCACCTCTCTGTGCAGGGACAGGGTGGGGTATGGGAGTGTGTGTGTGTGTGTGTGTGTGTGGGGTGTGGCTAGCAGGGCCTCCATCCTGCTTTTTGGACATTCCAGTTTAGGGGCTGGGCCCACGCTGGGAATCCAGCCCCTTCTCCTTGCTCCCCCGTGGGGCCTCTCGAAGAGGAGAACAAGCCTCTGGACCCGAGGGGCGCCTCAGTGTGGGTGGAGGCAGCGATGGGCTGGGAAGGCTGCCGGTTGGCCTGCCCGCCCCACACGTGCCTCCTCACAAGGACAGCGGACCCAAGGCCAGCTCCCGGCCTCTCCCCACGTGAGTGGGGGCCCCGTCCTCGGGCCCACTCACCCCCTGGACCCACTTTGGGAGGATCAGAAGGGACATCTTCCTGGTAACTAGGCAATTACGGTTACTATTGCCCCTTTGTTTGTTTCTTGTATTTTTTTTTCTAGGAAATTTACCAAGTTTTGGCCCAGGGGTTTACATCTGCCAGCCCGTAGCAAAAGCTGACACTATTCAAGCTCCAAATGGAAGCCACGAGGCTATAATTACACCGGCATTAGCTCAGCAACACGCTGAGAGGAGCGGAACGGAGCACCTGGGGGACCTGGAAGTGGCAGAGGCCCTAAATTAGCTGCTGTTCCGTTTGTGGTTGTCGCCCTGCCCCTCTCTGGGGTCTCTTTCTGTCCTCACTCTCCTCCACCTCGGCCCAGGCTGCTTCGCTCTTCCCTTCTGCCGGCGTCTGAACGGGAAGGAACCCCCTGGCGGGTCAGGGGGACCCTCCCTGAGAGGCCAGGCCTCCAGAGTGGCCTTTTTGTAGAAAGGCACCCTTGGTCCTTGCCTGGTGGGGGCAGAATGGTTTGGCAGCAGCTCAGGGAACTGCTAGGGGGGCCCCATGCCCCACGTGACTGGAAAGCCATTGCTCAGCTTCCAGAGTCCTCTCTGCTGGTCCCTCCTTCAGTCTCCACCTCCAGGCGCTGAGTGCTGTCAGCTCCCTCTGTCTGGGACCCTATTCCTCTCTCTTGTCTCCCTCTGACTCATCCCGCAGGTTTCAGCAGGGATGCCACTGCTTCTCTGACCCTGGTCTGGGCAGGACGCTTTCCTCTCTGACTTCCTCCGCGCACGGCCTGTTCCTCTGTCTCCATCTGTGTCTCTGGGGAAATGCCAGCACATAGTAGGCCCTCAATAAGGATTTGTTAATCGAATGAGTAGGAAAACAAACCTTGATTCCCTTCCTGCCTTAATTCTTCTTTTGTTTTGACAAGAAGAGAGGGAGTCTGCTCTGTCTGCCTTTGCAGGGCTGCTGGCCGTGAGGCAGGGTGTGGGGGTGATGGCTCGTCTTCACCGACTGACCCTGACTTTCTCTTCTGAGCCCTCTGGGCTGGGCTCCACATTGGTACTTGATCACACATGGTCATGTATGGACCACTGTTCCCGGCCCTCTGTCAGCTGGGCTTCCTTAATAACGTTAACCGACACTCTTTGAACACTTACTATGAACTAGATACTGTTCTAAGTACATTTAGTTTTTCACTCATCAAATGCTCATTCAGTACCCACCATGCCTCATGTGCTGGGAAATATGGATACAGTACAGTGAACACAACTGACAAAGCCGCTGCCTTCATGGAGCTTATATTTGATACAAACAGATGAGTAAGTCAGTCCACACTGAGGCAGATGTGATGAGTGCTGTGGGAAAACAGATCAGAGTCGGGAAAGGGAGTGACTTGTTATTATGTATCAGGAACGACCCACAGATAAAGTAACATTTGAGCAGAGGCCTTAAAGAAGTGAGGAATGGTCATGGGGGTGGGGGAGACCTTTCCAGACAGAGGAAGCAGCGAGTGCAAAGGCCCTGAGGTCAGGGCAGTTCCAGGAAAACCAAGGAGACCAGTGGGCTGGAATAAGTGAGCAGGGGAAGGAGTAGGAGATAAGGTCATAGAGCACCGTTGGCTAATAGAAATACAGGGTGGGGCCAAAGTAGGTTTATAGTTGTGAGTACACAAAGCACAGAGCTTATTCTTATATTCTTATTTATTAACTAGGGGCCCAGGGCATGAATTTGTGCACCTTGAATGGAACTGTGGGCCAAGAGGCTGCGGTGGGCACAGGGGCAGGTCTTGGCCCATCCTCCGTGGCCCCCCCTTCCCTGTCTGCCAGCAGGCCGCTGCTCCTGCACTGATGGTGCCAGCCCCACTCTCACCAGCTGACGGTACTGAGCGATTTGGGCCTGAACCGTCAGTGGGTGCAATCGCCCCTCAGGAGCAGGGGGAAGTGGAGAAACCCTTAGGGGCGATCAGGGCCAGCAGCCACCGCTCGCACCTGCTGATGGTGCCGAGTGATCGGGGCGGGCACCGGCAGCGGGTGCAAGCACCGGGTGGGACCACGGTGTGCGGGAGCAAAGAATTTTCAGTAACCACCAGAGGCTCACCCCGATGACAGTGACCGGTGCCCCTCCTTGGTCTGGTGCTCCCGCTCACCTGCTCCACCATCCTGCCGCGGCCGATGCCTGCCATGTTCCATGCTCTGCCGCCTGCTGCCCATGTTCTGGCGCCCCCATCATAGCGACTGGTTGTTTGGTTGTTCCGCCATTCGATCTATTTCCATATTAGCCTTTTTTTATATAGGATTATTGTGTTATTTTCTGTTGAACAACTGTAAACCTACTTTTGCCTCACCCTGTATCATATGTCACATACGTAATTCTAAATTTTTTAGCATCACATTAAAAAGTAGAAAGAAACAGGTGAAGTTAAGTTATTTAATTTTTAAATTATTTTTAAAAAGATCTGTGTTTATTGATTTCAGAGAGAGAAAGGGAGAGGGAGAGATAGAAACATCAATGAGAGAGAATCATTGATTGACTGCCTCCTGCACACCCCCCAGTGGGGACCAAGCCTGAAACCTGGCAGGTGCCCTGAGTGGGAATCGAACTGTGACCTCCTGGTTCACAGGTCGATGCCCAACCACTGAGCCACACTGGCTGGGCCAAGTGAAATTAATAATACGTTTAACACAATATCTCCAGACTATTATCACTTCAACATGTGATCAAAGTAAAATATTGTTAGTGAAATGCTTTACACTTTTTTTGTGTAAAGTACTCAAAATCTGGTGTGGACACCTCATTGTAAACGAGCCACATTTCAAGCTCAGTGGCCACGTGTGGCTCGTGTGGGACAGCACAGGCATAGAGGCCACAGGCCACGCCAAGGCCTCTGAATGAGATGGGATGTCACTGGGGGCTTCGGGGCCCAGGATCTTTTCTCTGCCTCAGGTTCTACAACGTTTGCTTCTGTGATGAGAGGATTGTTTTGAGGGGAGGGGAGCTGGGCAGGAGGCCTTCCCAGCCTGCAGCGGTCGGTGGTGGCTGGGGCCAAGGTGGCAGCAGTGGTGGGGAGAGGTGGATGGATTCCGGATGGATTCTGGAGGTAGAACTGCCAGGTTTTTCTGATGTGGTGTGTGACTGAGAGAGGAGTCAGGAAGCACCAAGATTTTCGGCCTGAGCCCTGGAAGGGTGTGGCTGTTTTCAGAGGGATGAAGGAGACCGGGGGCACAGCCTGGGGGGAACATATGAGGTTTGGTTTGGGGGCATGTGAAGTTTGGGATGCGGTGCCAGCCTTTCAGGTGGAACTAGCAAGCAGGCAGGTGGACATGATTCTGGGGTTCAGTGGGGAGGTCTGATTGGGAATTATTGATGACAGTTAAGGCTGTGAGGTGATCTGAGGGCCCGGGGGAGCGGGTGCAGGGAGAGCGGGGCTGAGCCTGGTGGAGAAGACAGGACAAGCAGAGCAGGTGGGGGAGCACAGGGAGGCAGCAGGAGGATGGGCAGCCAATAGGGGAGGGCGGAGGGAGCAACCGGCTGTGTCCAGCGTGCCGAGGGGTCCCTGACCACGGACACGGGTGGGAGTGAGGCAAACACCAGCCTGCAGTGCGTTCAGGACAGAATGGGAAGGGAGAAGGAGACGCTGGTATAGATGACTGGTTTGAGGGTTTGCTTTAAAGGGGAGCAGAAAAATGGGGTGGCAGCTTAGCCATGTTTCCTTAAAGATGGACGATGCCATAGCCAATGGGGTTGTTCTAGCAGACGGGGCAAAATTATCGTGCGGGAGAGAGACAACGATGAGAGACCTCATTCATGCCTGCAGAACACTCTGAGGCAGGCACTGTTTAGTAGACAGGGAAACTGAGCAAAGGGGGGGTACAGCCCTCGCCAAGGCCACAGCTGATGAGCAGCAGGGCCAGGAGCGGACAGAGAGGCTCAGTCTGACTCCTAGGCCTGCGCCTGCCTCTTGGTTTCCTGGCTGGACTGATGAGCTCTCGAGAATGGGAGCCCCTCTTACACTTCTGATCCGACACGGCACCTGGCAGGGGCGGGCCGTGCAGAGGTGGGGCGTGCTCTTTAATGACCCAGGGACCGGAACCTCGGACCCATGCTGGCAGCGCTCAGGCTCCTGGGGAGAGGGGGCGGGGCCATGGGAGGGGAGGCTCGGTGTCAGGTGCCTCACTCAGGTCCTTCCCACCTCTTTGCAGGGCCTAGAACGGGGGTGGTGCTCGGTAAGGATGAGAAAGCATTTGTTGGGTGAAGAATGAATGAGAAGATATGGCCCATCCTAAAACCCAAGCCGCTGGTTCTCTGCATTCCGTGGTGGGATCTGGGCGCCTCTGGTTTGCTGCCGGCATGCGGGGTGACCGTGGCCAGCCCTCTGTCCACTTGGGGCCTCAATGTCCCCACCTGTGAAGTGAAGAAGCAGGGTTAGGTGATCGCCCATCCGCTCTCACCAGGGCACCTGAGGGGCATGTGCACACTGGATCCCTGCCTCCCGCACCGTCTGTCCTCAGGACGGACAGGCGCTCTGCAGGTGGGAGTAGCTGGCGGTGGAGGCCGCCTGGCCCCTGTGCTGTGTTCCCCATGGAACAGCTGAGACTTGTGGGGTGGGACCTGGCGATTCCTGGGATCCTGCTTTGTGCCCACGGGCAGCGGCACGAAACTCAAAGCCATGGCACTGACTCCAGAGCCCAGCAGCCAGCACGTCTGCCCTGTGGCTGCTCATGCGCTCAGCCCCTGAGTCGGGGACGTGCCTTCAGCCTACACCTCGCACCGCCAGGCTCCCCCCCAGAGCTTTCTTGTTAGTGGGTCTGGGCACTAACCAGCTACAGTGGCACCCTACCCACCCTGCCCCGCCCCACTGTGGGGCATTGGAACTGTGTGAGGCAGGCCAGCTCCAGTGGGCATGGTGGTGGGGAGAGGGGTGGCAGGGGTGCTGTTTGTGCCTTGGCTGCTGAAGCTCCCGTGTGAGAATGTGCCCCCCTAAATGCCAGCGGTGTCCCTGCCGGAAGCCTGCTCTCGCGCGCTGCTGTGGTGCTCAGGGCCCGGCCCGTCTGGGCTTAGCTGCCGTCCAGCCGTGTGATCCTGAGCCAGTCCCTCCCCCATTTCCCACACGTGTGAACGGAGCTGCGCACGAACACCGAGCGCTCGCCTTCTCTGCTGTAACGAGTCTTAAATATGACGCTGGAGTAACAGCCCTCCTCCTAGGACGTGTGTACTCACCACACGTGTGTACCCTGTGCCAGGCGCTGCCCGAGCACTGCGTGGACCTGTCCATCCCTGTTTAACCCTCACCACGCCCGAGGGGAGGCCCTGGTAGGTGGCCCCATTTCACAGACGAGGAAGCTGAGGCAGAGCATAGGGAATGCTGAGAGGTGTCCCCAGAGAGCAGGTGCGGTGTGGGGCGGAGGGATGTCCCAGGCCTGCGCAGCCCTCTGACCTCTCTCCCCTCCCGTCCAGGGACCGGGGCGGACCCGGCGGTCAGTGCCAAGAGCAACCACTGCCTGGACGCGGCCAAGGCCTGCAACCTGAACGAGAACTGCAAGAAGCTGCGCTCCTCCTACATCTCCATCTGCAACCGCGAGATCTCGCCCACGGAGCGCTGCAACCGCCGCAAGTGCCACAAGGCCCTGCGCCAGTTCTTCGACCGGGTGCCCAGCGAGTACACCTACCGCATGCTCTTCTGCTCCTGCCAGGACCAGGCGTGTGCCGAGCGCCGCCGGCAGACCATCCTGCCCAGCTGCTCCTACGAGGACAAGGAGAAGCCCAACTGCCTGGACCTGCGCAGCGTGTGCCGGACCGACCACCTGTGCCGGTAAGAATGGCCACCCTGTGGGGTGTCATGGGCGGGAGCCCTCCCTTCCCGCATCCCCTGGGTCTGCTGGGTTACGATCCTGGGCCCAGCAAAGGCTTGGGCATGTGCAGAGTAAACTGTCATCCACATCCCCCCTCCCTCCTCCCCTCCCCTCTCCTTCCTCGCCCTCCATGCCTCGCCCCCTCCGGAGACCCTGACCGTCCTCAGCGAGGCCGTCCAGAGATGGTTCACAAACATCCCCGCCCGTTGTCTGCTGCGGGTCCAGATGCACCGCTCACTTGGCTGGCTTCTTCCCTCCCTCCCTCCCTCCTTCTGCCCAGGCCTGTTGTTTGCCTTCTCTGTGCCCAGCCTTATGCTAAGCATCCTGGGGAAACCAAGGTGAAAACCCAAGGAGCTGATAATTTAAATCATAGACCCCTAGAGCCAGGAAGAGGAAGGGCTCTTCAGGAATCCAGTCCCACCTCTAACGGAAATCCCCCACTATCCCCATGAGGTCATGTGGCCGTCAGGGAGGGGCTCTCAGGGGCACGTAGGCAGGTTCTTCCCCATCAAGAGCCGAGCCCATCTGGGGTCTGAGAGTTCTGGGTTTGAATCCAGGCTTTTCGACTTCCTGTCTGTCGCTGGAGCAAGATTTTTAAATGTCCTGCGTCTCCATCCCTTTACCCGTAAAACAGGAATAAAAGTACCCGTGTTCAGGGTTACTGTGATTACATGATGTGTGTCCAAAGCTTAGTACAGAGCCTGGCCACTAGCTTATGTTTAAAAAGTGCAGCCTAATTATTAGGAGGATTTTGTTGCTGTTACGGTGAGTTGAAATTTGCCTCTTTATGATTCTCTTGCTTTTCTTGTTTGTTGCTAAGCATTTATGGGGCCCTCTCGTGTCCAGTGCAGGTTCTAAGGCCTGGGCATGCAGAGTGAGCACGGTGCTCTCTTATCACCTAAGGAGCATACAGTCCAGAAAGGACGCCAGGAGAGCAGTGGTCCCAGGGCAGTGGGACAAGGGCCGAGGGCGCCCCAGGAGGGAGCACAGGGGAGGGAGGGGCATCCCCCTCAGCCTGGGGGTCCAGAGCGGGGGGTCTTGAGCTGAACCTTGGAAAGTGGGAGGGAGAAAGCCAGGGAGTAAGTCAGCTGGAAAAGCACATACAAAGGCTGGAGGGCAGGAGGGAACCTGGCAGGTGGTGGGCACGTACGGAGTGTGGGCCACGCGGTGGGGAGGCCAGAGGCGGGGAGGCCGAGCGAGGCTGCTGGAGAAACAGGGCTCACATTGTGCAGAAAGCGAGTGCCTACCATCTACCAGGCACTGTCCATCCTGTGGTTCATCTCTCTTAATCCTCGCAACAAGGCTGCACCGAGGTAGGCACTGCTACCATCTCTGTTGCCAAATGCGAAGCCAGGGATAGAAGTGACCCGCCTGAGGTCACCCAGCACATGCATGTCAGAGCTGGGATCCGGTCGAGCTGCCTTCGTCCCCGTGTAGCACACGGGCCTGGGCTATGATAGCGGCTGTGGCGATGGAGGTATCCTCTTAATCCTCGCAACAAGGCTGCACCGAGGTAGGCACTGCTACCATCTCTGTTGCCAAATGCGAAGCCAGGGATAGAAGTGACCCGCCTGAGGTCACCCAGCACATGCATGTCAGAGCTGGGATCCGGTCGAGCTGCCTTCGTCCCCGTGTAGCACACGGGCCTGGGCTATGATAGCGGCTGTGGCGATGGAGGGGGGTGTGTCGTTTCAGAGCTGATTGGTAAGTAGACTTGACAGGACTGGGTGACTGGTCGAAGTTCCCTGGAGGCAAAGCCGTTTCTGTTTTGTTACCCCTCACCTCGTCCTGCACGCGGAGCCTGGCGTGTGGTGAGCCTGGCACAGACATCACTCGAACGGATACAAGGCTGGTGACTGCAGTGTTTCCTGGGTGAATAACTACAGGGCGATGGGGCCATTCCGCATGTGTGGGTGTGGGGTGTGCAGTGTTGGAGGTGCCTGGATGCGTGGGCTTGGCGCTCAGTGCAGGGGCCAGAGCAGAGAGGTGGGTTGGGTCTTGCTGGGAGCCTCGCTGGTGATTAAAGCCACGGCAGTGAATGAGATGGGGTGGGAAGGCTGGTAGAGCCCACGAGGGAGTCTAGGCAGGAGATGCCTGCCGACCTAGGCATCCTCAGTGCTGAGGTGGTAAGAGAAGCACCAAGTCTTAACGGAGGGACACAGGAAGAGGAGCCTGCAACAGGGAGGCTCGGGGGCTCTGGACAGCCAGGGGACAGTGGGCCAGAACCCAGAAGAGGAGGGGTTCCTGAGGGAGGGAGGGAGGGAAGGAGTGGCGTGGTGCCTCACAGAGTATATGTGCGAGTGAGAGGACGTGAGAGCGTATATGTGTGTGAGTGTGTAGGTGTGTGTGTGTGAGAGTATGTGAGGGTGTGCATGTATGAAAGTTTGCAGGTGTGTGAGTGTATATGTATGTGTGAGTGAGAGGGTGTGAGAATCTGTATGTGTGTGAGTGTGTGAGAGTGTGAGTGTGCGTGTGCGTGTGTGTGGAGGGTGGAAGCCCATTACAGTGGGAGGCCTGGCAGGGAGGCAGAAGTCGAGGCAGTGGGTGCAGACCGCCTTGTGAAGAAGGGCCAGGCAGGCAGGGGGTGGGACGGGGCTTGAGGAAGGGGAGGCCTTCTTTGTCCCAGGGGAGCGCTGGGCCGCGTGCACAGGGAAGGGATGGGCTCCCTGTTTTGGTGCTGCTGGAGTTGCTCCCCATTGCTGGCTGCAGGTCTTGGGAAAGCCCTGCTTTTTAAAATATATACACCTTGTCATCAAAAAAATACGCACAACGTATTGAGGCGATTTAAAATCAAACTATGCGTAAACGGTAGGGCGGTTAGAAGCCCAGCACCCGGAAAGGCTGGGAGCAGTGCCGGGGGAGCGCTGGGCTTCCTGGTGGCCGGGAGACAGCAGAGAATCACGGGCAGCTCGACCCCCACACGCGGTGGAAGGAGCACGTAATTCCTGCAGGAAGATGCGTTCCCTCCTTGTGCAGATGCTGCCGCGATGCTGTCAGGCCTCCTCACACACGGCACATGCGAATGACAGGATGGATGAGGAACTGGGCCTCGAAGGAGGGCCGGCCTGAGGCCCAGCCCAGTGACACCGCTGCTGCCTCCGGACCCAGGGACCCTGTGGGCCAGGTGCTCCCGAGGTCCAGTGGGCTGCAGCCAGGCCCCCCCAGATGTCACCGCGGAGTCCCGGGCAGAGGGACAACATGAACACCAGCACCCACTTTATTGCCGGTGCTTCAAGGAGGGACAGTATGTGCGTCTTCTGAGGTGTCTGTGGCCGGAGTGGGCAGGCGAGCTGGGAGCAGGCTGGTTTTGGTGGCCTGTAGAACATCTGTGCCTGTTGGAAGAGCCAGAGGCGTTCTTTGTTTGTTCTTCTGGAGGTGGGGGAGCCAGGAACGGGAGAACTGGGGGTACATTTCACCATGTAGAAGGAAAAAGGTGTTACGATGGGACTCAGTGCTGGGCGGGGTGGTGTGGGAGGGTGGGTTTGAAGGAGAGGAGCTGGCCTCTTTCCACGCGCTTTTGGGCCGGACTTACTGACCCGTGGGCCCTGGGGATCCATGGAGGAGTCGGGGGCGATGGGAGGCTGGAGAGGGGCACCTGGAGAAATGCCCGGGAAGGAGGGCACTCACTTCCCTTCTGGCCTGTCTTCCACCCGGTGTCCCCCCCCAGGGTGGGCACCACAGGAAAGGGAACTAGGGACCCCCCAAGCCTTCCTTTCCTGGATACTTTAAGGACACAGCTGGCCTGTCTGGGTGGCAGGAGAGCCTTTCTGGGCTGACTCTGGGAATGAGGCCTCGTCCTCGGGCATCTCCTGGAATGTACCCCGTGCTCCAGGGCTGCAGCACCCAGTCCTGCTTGGCCCCCTCACCCCTCTGCTCGGGGAGTTGGCCCAGCTTCTTTCTGGGGGAATCTTGGCCCAGGATTCCTGGGGATCGGTCGGCCGGAGCCCACCGCAGCTGCACTATATGAGACCAAGTGTGTGACGTCAGTGGTATACGTCACAGACGCCCTTGCTGACTTAGGAGGTGTCCCTCACCACGGAGCGCTCGGGTTGGAAGAGGTCTTTGGTTGCACAAGGATGTGTCCTTGCTCGGACCCCGCGGTTATTGGAAGCACCTCTAAGTCCCCCCTTTGGACCAGCATCAGTTTGGGGTGAGTGTGGAAGCTTCCTGCTCTAGCCAGGGTCCCGGCTGGTCCTGGAGGTGCAGCCTGGGCCTCTCACGCTTGTCTGGTTCCCACGCACGAGCCTTCGGGTCTGTGGGCTTAAGTCCAACAGAGGCTTGTCCTTTAAAAAGTCCTGGTATGGAGTCTGGAAAGCCCAAGGGTCTCTTGGAATGAATCCAAGGGATTTGGCTGAATTCTCTCGCCCAGTCCCCCAGTGGGCTATGGCCTCTTTTTTTTTGTTTTGTTTCTACTCTTAGCTGACACACTCATCACAAGGATGGGTGTAGAGGTCCAGATCATGTGTGTGAGTGTGTATGTATGTATGTGAGCGTGTGTGCATGTGTGTATGTATGTGTGTGTATATATACGTGTGCATATGTGTATATATGTGTGTATGTGTGTAGTATATATGCATGTGAGTGTGCATGGGTGTGTGAGTGCACATGTGTGTGTAGTATATATGCATGTGTGAGTGTATGTGCGTGTGTGTGTGTGTATGTGTGTGTCTTTGGTGTGTGTGTGTGCGGTTGGGGGCTGTGGGAAAGAGGGTTCTGTGTCCTGTGAGCTGTGTTCCTTCTAGGCCTGCGTGGAAGAGGCCTCTGAAATGCCCTGCTCCTCTGGGTCTGTTGAGAGGCTATAAATAGCAGGGCTCTGGCCCCGCGCCATCTCCTGGCTGCAGTTTAACCTCTGGGTGCTGGGGATGTGTATAAATAGACCCAGCCTGGGGCTGCCCTGCTGCCTGCACCCCTCCGCGCAGCAGACACTGTCCTTGTCCGAGAGGACTGCTGAGAAGGGAGAGGGCTTGGGGTCCCCTCCCTCAAGGCGATCCTCAGGGAGTAAGGGAGAAGCCCTTCAGCAAGCCCCCTCTTGCGGAGCTGGGGGCGTGCCTGGTGCCTGTAGGCAGTGTGGATGGACAGGTCTGGGAGTGATTCCTGGCTCCTGGGGGCTGTCCCTCAGCTGCTTTGGACTCTGTAGAACCCATAGGCTGATGTGTTTAGCAGGTTATCTCTAAAGAGCAGCACACGGTTATTTGCATAGTGGCAGGTGGGCTGTGGGGGTCCCAGGCCGCCCTTCTTTGAAAAGAGAGGGTCTTGCCTGCTGGGATCCAGCCAGTCTTTCCTAGGCCAGTGGGTCACCTGTTGCAGGAGGGATGAAGGTCTTGGGGCCATTCGTTTGTTCATTTGTCGACCGTTTATTGATCATCACTCTGGGCCATGCCTTCTGTTGGGATTGGAGAGTGAATGAAGCAGGGAGGGGTCCTGGCCCAGGGGCACTCACGGTCTGGCGCTGGGACACTGCGGTGATTGCCTCTGCAGCGGGAACAGAGCCACACAGTAACCTGGATGGTAGTGTTTCCACGCAGGTTCTCCTGAAATCCCGGTTCTACTCTGCTACCTGCCAGGTCTTCCCTGGGCCACTCTGGTGGCACAGGAGAGCGGCCCCTCCTTCGGAGCCACAGACAGGTGGACCTTGCCCAAGGGCCTGCCTGGCCTTGAGCAGTGCTCGGAGCCCACATCCTCATGCGCCCTCAGACCAAAGCTGTGTCCAGGAGGGCCGCAGGGTGAGGAAGCCACCGCTTCCGCAGGAAATCCCAGCCAGCGAGGCTGCGGTGGAGGATGCTCTGCGTGCAGGAGGGGCCGTGGCTCCTCAGCCCTGTCAGATACCCCGAGACCGCCTTCCACTCGGGGATCCCGTGCTGCCCCTGCTGCTGCCTCCCTCACTAGGGGCCCTGCTCACCTTTGAACTCTGGGCCAAGGGTACTCAAGGACTCCTCTTAGAACTTCCTGTGGCTTGTTGAGATAAGGCTGGGATGTTGAATATTTTTTTACTGAAGGCCCTGGGAAAATAAACACAGAGAAGCTGCCACCTAGATATTTAGTTTACCAGCTCTGGCTTCGGTGTTTTCCTGCTCTGGCCACCTCAGGGATGTCAGCATGGCTAGGCAGAGAGCCCTTAACCTGGACCATCAGGCTGCTCCCCGGGCACCTGGGCTCCACAGGGCTCCACCCCACAGAGACGAGGTGCACCGCCTTGCGGAGCTCTGCGCGAGAACCCACTCCATGGGGTGAGTGGCAGGAGGACTGGCCTATTTGGAGAGATGCCACTTATGCAGAGGTCACCAGAATACACGCCAGTGTGGTTTGCTCAGGACTGAGGCCGACTGCGCACCCCGGAGGTTGTCCTGGGCGGTGTTCGCTTGCACAGGGGCAGGCACACGTGCAGCTCCCCTGATCTGGCTTTGCTCACCGGCTCCTTGATTATTTCTGCTTCCACTCATGGCCACGGGCTCTCTGCTTGCTGGTGTCTCAGTCTGCTCGGCTGCGATCACAAAACACCATAGACCGGGGTCTGCAACCACAACATTTCCTTCTCACAGCCCTGGAGGCTGGAAGCCCAGGTCGGGGTGCCGGCACGGTGAGGCCTTGGTGCCCCGTCACCCAGCCTTTCCTGGTGGGTGCGCAGGGAGAGAGGTCTGGCGTCTCTTCCTCTGTTTATATGGCCACCAGTTCCATCACGGGGGCAACACTCACCCGTCAGAGGCTCCACCTCCTAATACCATCACATTGAGGATTAGGGTTTCAACGTGTCAAAATGGGGGGAAACAACCATTTTCTCTATAGAACCTAGACTTACGCTTCATTCCAAGCCTGTTTTGTCCTGAGCCCTCTCTTAGCCGCACCTTCCACTAATGCGTCCTCGAATTTGTGTCCTTCATGTGGCATCGATCATGTATGTGGCTTTAATACTTTATCCTCCCAATTAGGTCTCTGATTTTTAATAGTTTTATATGATATTACTACCATGTCAATTGGTTTAACAAATATTTATTGTGTGTCAGGCACTGTGCTAGACACCAGCTATTTCCCGGAGAACACAGTAGAGACCCCCTTGGAGCTGCTAGTCTTATGAAGGAGATGGACAATGATCAATGAAGAGACAAGTAAATCATGGACATTTTCAAAATGTAGAAATAGAGGGAAGGAGAGGAGGCCTACTTAGAAAAGGGGGGTCAGGGAAATTTTATCTGAGGGGATGACATTTCAACTGAGACCTGAAGGATGAGGAGCCAGAAATCAGAGAGCTGGGAAGAAAGAGCATTTCCCGTGGGGGAAGAGCATGCGCAGACGTTTGCAGGAGGGAAGGTCCTGGCATTGCTGGTAAATGACAGGAGGCCATTGCGACTAGAGCAGAGGGGACGTGGGAGAGGGGTGCAGAAGGCCGGGGCCAGGCAGGGCTGGGCCACACGGGGCCTTACAGGCCACAGCAAGGAGTTTGGATTTATTCTAAGTATAGTTAGAAGGAAGCTTCTGAAGCCAACGAGTGACATTATTAAAATTGTGGTATAAAAAAGATGACTCTGGCTACAGTGTGGAGAATTAAGGGAGGAGGCAAGAATGGCCTCAAAGAGATGGGGAGGAGGTTATTTTTGTATCACTAGATCAGAGATGATGGCGGCTCAGGCCGGGGGGTAGCCATGTGCAGAGAGATAAGTGGGCAAATTTGAGATACTTTGGAGATGTAAATGATATAGCCTGATGCGGGAGTGAGGGAGGTGGAGGAACTCAAGGATAACTCACAGCCTCTGGCTTGAGCAGCCCAGTGGTTATGCTGCCATTTGCTGAGATGGTGAGGGCTTGGTGGGGAAGGTGAATTAGGAGTCCACTTTAGGCTGTTCATTTTGAAATCTTTTTGAGACCTTCTTATCTGGAGCTGGATTGGAGTTATACATTCTGGGGGTCATTGGCATGTTCATGGTGTTTAAGGCTCAGAGAATGGTAGGGTCTCCTAGGGAGAGGCTGGCATGAGAATATGTGCTGGCCCCCCAACATCCCCCCCCGCCACCACCACCAAGTGCCTTATAAGTGTTTGGTGATGTCATTATGGTGCCTTGGGAGTCAAAAGAGATTTTTGAAAAAGGGGGAATGGAAGCTATGGTGCTGCTGAGAGATCCAGAAGGAGGAGGGTAACCATTGGATCCGGGAGAGGGGTGAGCGTTGGTGGCCTCCTCCACAGCAGTCTCGATGAAGTCATGATTACAGAGACCTGCTCAGACCTGCTCAGCAATGTTTGTTAGTTGGTCAGAGCTTTCTAGAAAGGTCCTCGTGGGAAGGGGTTTTCCAGTGTGAAGTTGCTCACCTGTCTCTTCAGTGGGAAAAAGGCCTGGTTCTGGGAAGAGTGGGGTGGGGGTGAGTGTGGGGGCCATTGTGGCCACTCCCAGGTGCTCCCTCTGCAGGTGCTCGGGCCACACCCTTGGCCCGGGTCAGTCTGTGATCCTGAGGCCTCAGGCCTGGGGGCGGTCCATGGTGTGGGCCAGCTGTGCTGATGGTCTTCGATGCCGACCCTACACGGCAATGTGCTTAGGACCCCAAACGTCCCCACCTCCTTGTCCCTGGGCTCCCAGGAGCCATCATATAGTTGCCACTGACTCAGCTACTCCAGCCACAGCCAGAGGAGCCCTTGAACTGTGGGAAGAGACCTTCCTCTAATCCCCATGCTCTTCTGAGCAACCTAGATGCCTGGCCTCCCAATGAGGCCTTGCGGGTCCGCCTTCTCCGTCCCGGAGGCACTCGGGATGGTGCTGAGGAGGGCTGGAGGGGTGCCCTGGGCGACCTGCCCTGAGCTCCTCTCCGGGTGTTTCAGGGGCAGGGTGTGGCTTTTCTGGAGGCCACCTAGGATGTGTTCTTTGTCTTCCTGGGGCCATATCCGCAGAGGTGAGGCAGCCCCACTCCCTGCCCTCTTCTTATGTACATTAGCCTGGTGTCCTAGGGCCAGCTGCCCGCCTTGGGGCCCTTTCGAGGGCCTCCGTGGATGGCTAGGAGACCTGCAGGCAGCTCCATTATGCCAGCTCTCTGAGGTGGGCAAGCATATCAGATCCCCATTGGTGCCCCCACCAGGAGTTGACAGGACGTTGAGTTATACACAGAGGCACAGTGAGATGTTGGCTCCTGGTGTACAGTTGGTGGGAGATTTTGGAAGAGCTGCCACACCCTGCCTGGCCTGAGATCATTGCTTTAGTCCCACAGGTGTCTTCTGAGTTCGATTCTCCCTCCCTGTGCCCACTGGGGGTGCACTCAGCCCCGTGATGTGCCCAAAGGAAGATCCCCTTAACCAGGTGTGTTCTTTAGGGGGTGGTAAAGAGCCTGAAGTCATAGTCCTGGTGTCAGATCCCCTCCACAGTCCCTGCTCCAGATCCCCCTCCACAGTCCCTGCTCCAGATCCCCCTCCACAGTCCCTGCTCCAGATCCCCCTCCACAGTCCCAGCTCCAGATCCCCCTCCACAGTCCCAGCTCCAGATCCCCCTCCACAGTCCCAGCTCCAGATCCCCCTCCACAGTCCCAGCTCCAGATCCCCCTCCACAGTCCCAGCTCCAGATCCCCCTCCACAGTCCCAGCTCCAGATCCCCCTCCACAGTCCCAGCTCCAGATCCCCCTCCACAGTCCCAGCTCCAGATCCCCCTCCACAGTCCCAGCTCCAGATCCCCCTCCACAGTCCCAGCTCCAGATCCCCCTCCACAGTCCCAGCTCCAGATCCCCCTCCACAGTCCCAGCTCCAGATCCCCCTCCACAGTCCCAGCTCCAGATCCCCCTCCACAGTCCCAGCTCCAGATCCCCCTCCACAGTCCCAGCTCCAGATCCCCCTCCACAGTCCCAGCTCCAGATCCCCCTCCACAGTCCCCCCTGCTCCACCCTCTCCACAGTTCTGGCTCCAGATCCCCCTCCACAGTCCCTGCTCCAGATCCCCCTCCACAGTCCTGGCTCCAGACCCCCCTCCACAGCTGGGTGAGCTAGGCAGGTTCTTTCACACGGTGGAGCCTCTGTGCACCTTGTCAAAACAAGGCCAGGAGCCTGGCACCCCATTCGGCAGGACCGTCATGGAGCTCCATTTCCAGGTGCTCAGCACCCAGGATGCTGAGGTGAACTGCAGGCCTGCCCTGGGCAGCCCACAGGCTTGTATTGGCCAAGAGGTGGAGGCCAGCCCCAGAGGTTGGCGGGGCCAGGGGCAGGCGGCCCGGAGGGGATGCCTGGGCTAAGTTTGGGGGAGGAGTGGGCCTGAACTAGGAGATGGCCCTTTTGGTCCTCACAGAGGGAATATGTGTGTGTCAGAAGAGGGGGCCCGTGGAAGGCAGGGGAACCAGCTTCTAGAACCCTTGTGTAGTTTGCCGAGGGGTTTGGTTTTCTCAGGAAGGCCCCAGGACTGTGGAGGGGGATCTGGAGCAGGGACTGTGGAGGGGGATCTGGAGCCATGGCATAGTTTAAGCGAGAGTATGACTCGATCCAGTGGGTGTTTTAGAAAGACCCCTTTGGCTGCTGTGTGCATAGTGGTCAGAGGAGAGCAAGGGTGGAGTTGGGGAGTGCTGCTGGGGACCCACTGTGATTGGGCCGAGGCAGTGGTGAGTGGGGAGGGTGCTGATCTCAGGCTCCTTGCAGAAGTCTGTTCCTGGGGACTTACTGGGTGTGTTTATGAGGGAGGGGAGGAGTCCGGGTGATGCCAAGGTCTCTGGCCTGGCAGCTGTGGGCTGGTGAAGGCATTATGTGAGAGAAGGGGGCAGGAGGAGGAGGTCTGACATAGAGGGAAGAAGTTGGGGTTTCGAACCTGTTGTTTGAACAGCTTTGGAACGTGTAAGCGGAAATGTCAGCGAAGTGTTTGTATATGCGGGATTTCAGGGGAGAGGCCGGGGCTCGAGATGGAGATTATAGGATTAGGTGAAATAATGCAGGAAAAGCAGCGAGCATCGGGCCTGGCACACAGCGCATGGTAAACATTGCTTCCTTCAAAGCGCTTATAAGCTCATTTGGGGAGACAAGGCCTCACCCATGTGGAAACATTATGTACGAAGAGGAGGCGCTCCATAATGGAGTGTTGTAAGGATTAAACCACTTGCTGTGGGCATTCAGGGAAGGGAGTGATGGCTGGGGCAGAGCCTTCCAGGAGAGGGGAAGGGAGAGGCGGGGTCGGGGGGGGGCGGTGATGGGAGAGCAGGACTGGGCATGGCTTGTCCCAGGCAGGGAGGGATGTCCTGCTTAGAGCAGAAGGTACCAGGGAGAGGGAGGGAGGGAGGGACTGGAGTTCTGAGATGTCCTGGGGAGACACTGAGCAGATAGGGTCTCCCCCCCTCCCTGCCTCCCACCCGTTGGTCAGTCCCCAACCCCAGCAGGCTCAGGGTTTCCCCCACTTGTTGCTTAATAAGAGGGAGAAGTAGAGTCGGGTGGGAAGAAGTTATGCTAAATCCTAACACTGCTGCAGCCCTAGCGCTGCCTCTGCCTGTCACTGACTCTGATCTTGCCGGAGGCTGGAATGAGCTGCCTGGTTGGGAGTGAGTGCCCATCCTCAGAACTGAGCAGAGGCTGGAGCCCCTTGCCAGGCCTCATGAGTGCCCGGTTAGTGACCTCCTCAGGCCCTTGGAGCAGGTGTTTTGCGGGTCTCCTCTCTCAGGGGGTCGTGAGGGGGATGGATTCATGATCTAGGAGGCGTCCTCCCTCCCCCTCCTCTCCCTCCTCTCCCTCCTCTCCCCTCCCCGACACCCCTTCTCCAATGCCTTTTTCTTTTTCTCTTTTCCCTCTTTTCCTAGTTGTCAAAATGCAATTCACTTTATTGGTTATAAAAACTGTATGTACTCACTTTAAACATAACTAACTCAGGCAAGGCCGGACTGTGTATTCGAGAACATAGAAATCACCTGCAGTCCTAACCCCTGAAAAAGCCAGGGTTCACGTTTTGGAGAATGCATGCACGCTTCCAGACTTTTAAAATATGTGTGAACAGATTTTAACATGCTGTGTTGTAAGTGATTGTTTCCTCTAAATAGATTTTTAACATTTTAGTCTTTGTTAACATCTCCATACATACAGGTTTATTGTGTGTGTTTTTTATCCTCATCTGAGGATATGTGTTTAAAAAAAAATTGGTTTTGAGAGAGAGAAAGAGCAAGAGAGAGAGAGAGAGAGAGAGAGAGAGAGAGAGATGAGAGAGAAACATTGATCAGATGCCTCCAGTACTCACCCTGACCAGGGATCAAATCTGCAACCTTTTGGTGTATGGACAATGCTCCAACCAACTGAGCAACCTGGTGGGGACCAGGTTTACTGTTTGTTTAGTTAAAAAATACGTTTTTATTTATTTATTTATTTAATTATTATTATTTTTTTTAGAGAGAGAGGAAGGGAGAAGAAGAGAGAGAGAGGGAAACATTGATGTGGGAGAGAAACATTGATCAGTTGCCTCCAGTGCACGCCCTGACCAGGGATCGAGCCTGCAACCCATGCATGTGCCCTGACCGGGAATCAAACTGGGAACTTTTGGTGCATGGGATGAAGCTCAACCAACTGAGCCACATGGACCAGGGCAAGTTTACTGGTTTTTAATGGCGTCCCTGTAGGTAACATGCACCGCTTGTCTTCATACATGTTCATTCACTCTTATCATGTGAGAAACTCGTGTCTGGACTGGAGCCTGGCCAGTGGTGGGGACAGCACCTTCTAGGCCCTTGAGGGAAGGGGACACTCAGGCAACAAGACCTCAGAGAGCTTTTGGCTCCTGCCTCTGGGCTTCCTAGAGGTGAAGAGGGGGCTGGGCCGGAGTGGGTGGGAGTGTTTCTGGGTAGTTTCCGCTTACGGGTTTGGGCTGCTCTTTGCTGGTCATTAGAGGTTGTGGTCAGTTTCCTCTGATGGCTTCTAGCACGGGGGGGAGGGCTGCAGTGGGGCCGGTGAGTTTTAGGATGGAATATAGGAGGCCTCCTTAGCAGCCACCCAAAGACAAGGAAGATGATGCCCAACGTGGAAGATGTCAGGAACCGGGATGTGTGTTGGCATCATTAAAATCTAAGCTGCCGATAACACCGAGAGTGGGGCCCACGGGCACATTGGAGAGTGTTGGGAGTGGCACATTCTCTCTGTGTGGTTTTCCTTAGTGTTTTGTTTCTCTGGGGGAGTTTTAAGTGAGTCAAGCAAGGATCATTGCCTGCTGCTTGCTGATCCTCCTCTAGTTCCAGCAGGGACCAGGAGAAATCCCTACAAAGTCAGCTAGTAGCTGCCAAGTGGTAACCAGTGAGCTCAGAAAGCTTGGGGGCTGTGGCTCAGGGTTAATTAGCTGCTCGCTGATGGGGTTAGAGCTGTGCTTGGAGGATGCGTGGGCTCTTATCGCTGAAGGTAGGTTGGGCAAGAGAAAGCTGGACAGGTCCAGGGCCTCAGAGAATCGAGCAGAGCGTCCGCGTGAGGCCTGAAGGTGGGGAAGGGACAGCCCCTTTGCAGGTGTGAGCCCTTTGCCTGAACACCCACCTCCCCTGCACTGCCTGAAGGGGAGCCCCAGGTGTGACGGGGCCTTGAATTCTGTGTCTCTGGTGGCTCAGCCTTAGGATGGGAGAGAGATGTGCTGTCTAGGGCGGTGGCTGTGGGCAGAGAAAGACATCCTTGTGCCTTAAACATGTGTCTGGGGGAGCCCCAAGGATTTCACTTTGAAGTGGAGCTGGAGGACATCTCAAAGCTCATCCCAACGGCATCTTATTTTATAGATGAAGAAGCTGAGGCCAGAGACCTGAAGCCATCTGCCCAGAGTCACACAGCTGGAGAGTGGCAGGCCCCGGGCTAAAGGCCACGCCTTGACCCCCTGGGCCGTGTCCTGTTCGGAGAGGCAGCCTGGCATGGCGGAGGTCGAACTGGACAGGGAGTTGAAACTGGGGTCCCAGCCCTGGCCAGTGTGGCTCAGTTGGTTGGGCATCATCCCATGCACCAGGTGGTTGCCAGTTCAATTCCCTGTCAAGGGCACATGCCCTGGTTGCAGGCTCAATCCCTGTAAGGGCTGTGCAGGAGGCAGCATATTGATATGCTGTTTCTCTCTCTCCCTCTCTCTCTCAAAAAAAATCAATAAACTATTAAAAAAACCAAAAAACTGGGATCCCAGACTTGGGACATGGAACATCTCTGAGCCTTAGCTTTTTTTTTTTTTTTTTTTACGGAGAGGGATAGAGAGTTAGAAACATCGATGAGAGAGAAACACTGTTGTTTTGCCTCCTGCACACCCCCCACTGGGGACGTGCCTGCAACCAAGGTACATGCCCTTGACCAGAATCGAACCTGGGATCCTTGAGTCCGCAGGCCGATGCTCTATCCACTGAGCCAAACCAGTTAGGGCAGCTTTTCTAAATTAAAAAAAATGGCAGAATCAGATCTGCCCTGTCTGTGTCACGGGGCTGTTGTAGCAAATGAGAGATCTGCGAATGCTGCAGAGACCTTGTGGCCCTGCACCCCTCCTTCCTGTGTTTAAAAGTGGGATGTCCCCAGCAGAGCGCTGGCCTGTGGACCTGGGGAGAAGGGTGGGGCAGTGGTGGGTAGAGCCCTGGGAGGGACAGGCAGAAGGTCAGGGAGGGCCTGGTACTTGAGTAGATGCAGAGCCCGGGAGGTGGCTTTTGGCTTCTGGACAGAAGGTCTAAGCCCAGTTGGATCACAGGCTAGACCAGACCTCTGCTTCCTTCTCTTTCCTTCCAGCTCTTTCCCTGGAACCTGCCAGACAGTCCCAAGCCCCCACAGTCCTGCCGGGAGCCAGCGGATCCACGGGCGGGGAGGGGTGGGGGACAGGGGATGTTCACAGGGACCTCAGTCCAGAGCCCCCTCTCTCACCCCCTTTCTCCAGAAGGGCTCACACCTGCATTGCTGTGGTCCCCTCTCCCTCCCCTCCCTCCCCTTTGGATCTACCTCCCGAAGGTCAATGGCAGAAAGGAGGGGGGAGAAACAGAAATGATGATGACTTTGATTTTTCCTTCTGCCGGAGCCTGGGGAGGGTGGTTGTTTTGCTTCCTGGACCTCAGCGGAGAATTCTCTGCCAGACAATCATCTCGGCACTTTCACTGCTTTCTGATGCTCTGCTAACTGCACAGGGTCGGCTATTAAATGGTCATCAAACCTCAGCCTCTATCCCATCAATAGTCATAAAGTTGGGGAGATAAAAGCCATCAGTTTTCCATTATAGCTGAAAGCAATACTGTAGATAGCTATTTTCTGAATGCTGCAGATAGATGTATTTTAACTAGATCAGGGTTTCCAGTGGCCCCGGCTCGGCCGCGGGCCCTGCTGGGCCTGGCTTCACCTGCCAGGTGGTTAACATGGGGGAGGGCCAGGCTTCCTCTTCCCGTGCCTCCTGCCTCCGCAGAGCATTGAAGGGGCACACCCTCAAGAAGGGGTGCTGGGTGGAGGCTGGTCAGGGACTGGGGGCTTTGACCCTTTACTTTAACCAGATGCTGCGGATAAATGCCAGGGTTGTAATCTGCTTGTTCTAATAAGAAATGACTCCCCTCTCTGATCTGGGGCTGCAGGCAGGCCAGGGGGCCCGGGGTAGGCCCCTGATGATTCGAGGGGCATCAGGGCCTGCCGGCTGCATCCTGAGAAATCTGGGAGATGGATGTGGAACATCGGGGGGTGGCCGCTCCCATATATGGTCCCTGTGGTTTCTTCCAGATGAGCGGGCCATTTGGAGATGGATTTTGTAATCAAACAGCTGGCAGCGAGCAGCCATCAGATAAGTCCTCCGAATGAACTTTCCAAAGCGCTCAGACCCAGGACCTCCTGCGCTGGTTGCAGAAGAATCCGGGGTCTGAGCCCCGGCCCTGGCACTCCTTCCAGTGCCTGAGCTCCAGCCTCCTGGGTGTGTCACTCGCCTCTGCTTCTGCTGTCCAGGCCCAGCAGGGCTTAGTCCCAGCCCCTCAGGGCTATTCTTAGGGTGACTGCACTCTGGGTCAGATCACATTTCCTTTTTTTTTTTTTAAACCAGTTAGGGATCACTCTTCCTCCCTGGCCAGTGGGAACTGCGACCCCAGGGGATTGAGCTTCCCCAGTGTGGGGCCTGCAGTGGGTGGGGGGACCTGCTGGGGTGGGCAGGGCGGCTGACCGGGCCTTCAGCATCTTCCCAGCCCTCCTGTGCCCCCACAGGTGTAAATCCACTGACCCCAGACTTGCCCAGAGAGACCCTCAGGCCACGGGGCTCCCTGTTCGGCAGCTCTCAGGGGCCCAGGTTTCCTCTGGCCTCGGGAGGTGGCCTTCTCGCCCTCTCCTCCTCCAGGCCCTGGGCATCTCCAGCTCCTGGCCGCCCTTCATGAAGCTCTGAAAACACGGCCTCTTCTTGGCTGCAGGGACACCGAGGCGCCTGGTCCCAAAACCCTGCTAGCCTTCTAGAAAGGACACAGGTGGGAGGGGAGAGGAGGGAAAAAACCTCTCACCATTTCAGCCCTTTCTCATTCGGGGCCTCGGGGAGGGCGAGGCACAGCTGCCTTCTCCACCAGGTTACCCTGGACGCAGCACGCCCCGTGCCCCGTGCCCCATGCGTTCTGTCGGTCACGGCCACTCCGCGCTCATTCACCCTCCCCGAGCCCAGCCCTGCGCAGGGCTGGGTGTAAGAAGTTCTCGTGCAGTTCTGGAGTGCTCTCTGTCTCCCTAAATGGAGGTTTAGAAGGTCACCAAACCTCTCCTCCTGGCACAGGGCCACCCTCGACTGCGGGTTCGGTTGCACAGGTGGCGTTGGCAATGCCTTCCAGTGTTACCGACTCAGAGAACTGTTTGCCCCAAACTTATTAGCCCCAGAGACTGTGGGTTTGGAGTCAATGTGTTTTGCTCTTTTGGTATTTCTGGCTCCTTTACTGTGCTTGCTGCAACTTATTTTTTTAAAAAATGTTTTTATTGAAAAAAAAATTTTTTTTAGAGAGAGAGGAACATCGATGTGAGGCAGAAACATTGATCTGTTGCCTCCTGCACATGCCCTGACCTGGGATCAAACCCTGTTGCCTCCTGCACGTGCCCTGACCTGATCAAACCCACAAGCTGTGTACGTGCTCTGACCAGGAATTGAACCGGTGCATAGGGTCAACCTGCATACGTGCTCTGACCAGGAATTGAACCGGTGCATAGGGTGATGCTCACCCACTGAGCCACCCCAGCCAGGGCTGCTGTCACCTCTTGCGGAAGGTCCTGTCTCCCCGGGAGTGTCCGTGTCTCCCTTTCTCTTTTGCTGGTTTTCCGTGGAAGGGAGACGGCACCTGTGTGAGAACTAGGCCTGCTCTCGGAGCCACCAGACTCAGGTGAGGGGAGGCAGGACTCTCTTAGGAGTAGACCGTGTTGTAGTGTGCCCCTTTGTGCTCTGTGAGCCGCTGCCTCACGTGGCAGCGCTGTTCTGCCGGAGCCCTTTAGGTTACAGATCTGTGTTCTAAAGTGACGTTGGGAAAGGGAGAGAGAGCACATGAAGGCCTTTTGAGTAGTGTTGGCTGTTGAGATGGGTAAGGATAGGTGAACTTTGTTTTCTCTGCAACAAATATGACCTCATGGTCCTGTTTCCCTCTGCCTTCGGGTCACAACACAATTTTACCCTTTTTTTTTTTTGTTACCGACTGCGGACCCAGGGATTCAGATGAAGGTGGTTGTGGTCTCAGGGTGGGTGGCCTCATCCTGGAGCTGTCTCTTCATCACTATGGGACCCTGAACACTGGGTGGGTGATGGGGACAGTGATGCCAGTGCTTGGCAGGGGTGCTGTGAGGACCAGGTAGATGTAACGCATAGCGAGGGCTCCTCTTCAAATACAGCAAGTGGGAGCTGGGACAGCGTCAGCAGCTCGGAGGAAGGGGGAATCCCTGGGCCAGAATTCCTGGATCCTACCCCCAAATCGGTCCTCGCTCTCTGGGAAACCGCAGGAGGACTCTGGGGCTTACCCTTTATCTGAAAACAAAGGGGCCGAATGAAGTGGTACTTATCCCAACTCCTGTGTTCTGTGAATGGTGAACCGTGACTTGCCTTATTTCTGGAATTTGGGGCAGGGGAGCAGCGAGGATATGGTCTGAGGAGAACGTGGGCTCAGGGCAGTAATGGAGCTCCTGCCACCCAGCCAGGTCGAAGAGCGGAGGCCTCTGCGCTTTGTCTTATGATTCAGTAAGTTTTCCTGAGAAGATGCGGGTGTGTGTGTGTGTGGTGCTGCACGCATGGGTGCGGCTGAGTGAGGCGTGAGGGGCAGAGAGAGACCAAGGAGCCCCAGCATTCGGACAGTGCTGAGTGGCTGAGCAGTTAGCAGGGGCTTGCACGTGGCTTGGGTCTGCCAGTCTCCCCCCCTCTCTCCACTTGAGAACGCTCACAGGAGCTGGGCTGGCTGTGGGTGACCCACTCTGGGCAGTAGCTTGGCCACAACATTGAGAACTATTATTATTATTTTAAATCTTTATTGTTGAGATTATTACAAATGTCCCTCTTTTTTCCCCCCATAACTCCCTCCACCTGGTTCCCACCCCACCCCAGGTTCTCGCCACCCTATTGTCTGTGCCCATAGGTCATGAATACATTGCATATAAGATCTTTGTCTAATCTCTTCCCACACCCCCTACCCTCTTCTCTCTGAGAATCATCAGTCTGTTCCATTTCCATGCCCCTGATTCTATTCCATTCACCAGTTTATTCTCTTTATCAGATTTTTTTATTCATTTGATTTTTAGATTCACTTGATAGATATGTATTTATTGTCACTTTGTTGTTCATAATTTTTTATTTTTACCTTTTTCTTCTTCTTCCTCTTCTTAAAGAATACCCTTCAGCATTTCATATAATACTGGTTTGGCGGTGATGAACTCCTTTAGCATTTTCTTGTCTGTGAAGCTCTTTATCTGACCTTCAATTCTAAATGAGAGCTTTGCTGGGTAGAGTAATCTTGGTTGTAGGTTCTTGCTATTCATCACTTTGAATATTTCTTGCTGCTCCCTTCTGGCCTGCATAGTTTCTGTTGAGAAATCAACTAATAGTCATATGGGAACTCCCTTGTAGGTAACTAACTGCTTTTCTCTTGCTGCTTTTAACATTCTCTTTGTCTTTTGCCCTTGGCATTTTAATTATGATGTGTATTGATGTGGTCCTCTTTGGATTCCTCTTGTTTGGGGTTCTTTGTGTTTCCTGGACTTGTAAGTCTATTTCTTTCACCAGATAGGAGAAGTTTTCTGTCATTATTTCTTCAAATAGGTTTTCAATATCTTGCTCTCTCTCTTCTTCTGGCACCCCCATAATTCAGATGTTGGCATGCTTGAAGTTGTCCCAGAGGCTCCTTACTCTATCTTCATATTTTTGGATTCTTTTTTCTTTTTGCTCTTCCGGTTGGGTGTTTTTTGCTCCCTCAGATTTCAAATCTTTGATTTGATTCTCGGGATCCTCTAATCTACTGTTGAATCCCTGTATATTATTCTTTATTTCAGTCAGTGTATGCTTAATTTCTGACTGGTCCTTTTCCATTTTTTTTTTTTTTGGCATTCTCATTAAGATCTTTGAAGGTCTCACTAAGTTCCTCGGAGTTTTGTAGAAGATTCTTGAGTGACCTTATACCTGTGGTTTTGAACTCTATGTCCAGTAGTTTGCTTTTCTCCATTTCTTTCATTTGTGACATGTTTCTTTGTCTCCGC
>NW_005357075.1:1873750-1874060 GCF_000412655.1 Myotis brandtii
GCATTCTCACCAAGATCCTTGAAGGTCTCACTAAGTTCCTTGGAGGTTTCTAGAAGATTCTTGAGTAACCTTATAACTGTGGTTTTGAACTCTATATCCAGTAGTTTGTCATTTCTTTCATTTTCACATGTTTCTTTGTCTTTGCATTTTGGCTGCTTCCCCATGTTTGTTTCTATGTATTGGGTAGCTGCTAAGTCTCCTTGAGTTGATAGAGTGATTTTGTGTAGTAGGTGTCCTATAGGGCCCAGTGGCTCAGCCTTTCCAATCACTTGAGGTGGACACTCTTGGTGAACCCCTTTGTGGGCTGTGT
>NW_005357075.1:1874496-1874879 GCF_000412655.1 Myotis brandtii
TTGTAATCTGGTATGGTCTGAAGCTGTCCACCAGGTCACTAGTTCTGGGGTCTCCCAGGAGGTGCAAAGTCAGCCACAGCCTGGGGCCACCCAGCAGGAGCTACAGAGAGATCTTCAGATTCCTCTTCTTTGTATTGGGTTTGGAAGTGTCCATGAAAGGCACAGCTGTGAAGCACTGCATGCTGGTGCCGGTCTTGGGCCTTTTATTGATAGCTTTGGGGCTCCCTGACCCAGCTGCAGCTTGTTTGACAGGTTTTAGGCTGAGACAGGATAGGCCATTCATATGCAAAAGCTGCTGCCCACAGCTAGAGTGGAGTTGTAAATTGGGTGGGGCGGGGTCTCAGGGAATCTCCAGGGTGGAGCAAACAGAAATGGCTGCCAGT
>NW_005357075.1:1876078-1932328 GCF_000412655.1 Myotis brandtii
GAGAGAGAGAGAGAGAGAGAGAGAGAAAGAGAGAGAAATATCCATGTGAGAGAGACACATCGATTGGTTGCCTCCCGCATGCATTCCCACTGGGATTGGGGATTGAACCTGTAACTCAGGCATATGCCCTTGACTGGAAATTGAACCCATGACCCTTTGGTGCTTGGACCAATGCTCTAACCACTGAGCAACGCCAGCCAGGGCATCACTGAGAACTCTTGAGGCACTTTTACAATTCCCCTGTTAGCAATTTTCATGTCTGACCTCACATGCTCTTTACAGCCCTGTAAGGCAGGCACTGTTATTATTTCTCTATGTTCAGATCAGAGATGGTAAGTGACTTGCCCAAGACCACACGGAGTTTAAGGTGGAGCAGAAGCCTGAGCAGGGCTGGCTCCACAGGCTGCGTTCTTACTGTTACTCTGCGTTCTCTCTCCCCATGTGGCTCCATCAGCTGCAGGGCTTATTAAACTCTGACCCGGGTCCCTCCTAAAACCGATCGAAACAGAGCCCCTGGGTTTGGGGCCCAGGAATCCAGTTTTCCCCGGCTCCAGTGGGTGATCACAGTGAGGGCTGAAAAGTGAGGCGTGCAGCACACCCTGCCTGGGGCCCGTGCCTGGGGCCCGTGTGTTGAATCAGCGTGGAACAGGGCCCATGGAGAAGGCCCTGGAATGTGCAGCTGACACTAGTCTGCTTCCTAGATCCACCTGCGAGGGGCCTGCGTCCCTTTCTCTGCGTTCTCTCGAATCTTTCCAGTGGAGACGGAGTGTGCCAGGCTGGAGCGTGGCCCAGATTTATCTGCCGGTTACTTGTGTGGAACATCCAAACACTTTTGTTTTAATATCCAGCTGGCATTGGTACTATTAAAATGACCCCTGCTTGTTTATCCTCTGAAAACAATCATCGTGTTTGCTGCAAGTGCAGACAGCCATTGGAAATGGGACGTCTGCGCGGAGAGACCACTGTGGCGTGTACGGAGCAGACAGATGGGCCTGACCCCCAAAGATGAGTGAAAACGAGCTGTGGTCAGGCAGGGAGTGGCCGCGCTCCTGTGTAGGTCTGGCTCCTGCGAGACCTCTGACCCCTGCTGGGGCACCTGGCCCTGGGGGACCTAGGAGTGGTCCGGCACTCTGAGGAAGTTGAGGCAAAGGCCCCCAGCTGTCCTGGCCTGACCAGTCA
This sequence comes from Myotis brandtii, assembly GCF_000412655.1. Taxonomy (NCBI): domain Eukaryota; kingdom Metazoa; phylum Chordata; class Mammalia; order Chiroptera; family Vespertilionidae; genus Myotis; species Myotis brandtii. The sequence goes on from NW_005357075.1 coordinate 1,877,258, forward strand.
CAGGGACAGGGAGAGCACGGTAGGAATTTTCCCCCTAGCGCTGTCGCTGTGGGGTGTGGGAGGGGTCCTAATCCTCTCCCCCAGGGCAGCCCAGAGGACTTGCCCAGAGGAGGCCCAGGCAGAGGAGGCCCTGCCTGTCTCCCTGGGGAGCGAGGCCCAGTACTGGGTGGGCAGCAGAGACGGAGACCCTGGAGAGTGAAGGCCTGTCTTTGGCAGAGTGGCCACCCCCGCTGGACACACACGGGTCTCAGCCTGCATCTGAACCCCACTGGGCTGGGGGTGGGGTGAGGCCAGGGGCCTGTTGCAGGGGGGAGGCTATGGATGAGTGCGAGTGGGGTTGAACAGTGTTCCTCCAAAAGTTCATGTCCACCTGGAACCTCAGAATGTGACCTTATTTGAACAGGGTCTTTGCAGATATAATTCGTTGAGACGGGGTCATACTGCAGCAGGAGGGGTCCTGAATCCAGTGACCAGTGTCCTTATAACAAGAGGAGAGCAAACACAGACACACAGGGAAGAGGCTGTGTGAGTAAGTGCAAAGGCAGGGCTGAGAGGCAGGGACTAGAGTGAAGTAGCTGCAAGCTCAGGAATGCCGAAGACGGCTGAGGCCCCGCCGCGGGGAGAGCATGGCCCAGCTGACACCTGCATCCAGACTTCTAGCCTTCAGGATGTGAGAGAATTGATTTCTGGTGTTTTTTTCGTTGCGGCAGCCCTAGGACACTAACATTGAGGAGGGTCCCCACACTTCCCAGGGGGCTCGCTGGCTGGAGAAGGGTAGTCTTGCTGCTGTCACTGTTGTCCCCAGGCTGGTGGGCTCTCCAAAGTTTGTGACAGGTAATAACCTGTGAGAGGTGGTTGGAGGGGGCTCAGGTAAGCAGGTACTTCCCAGGAAAGGCTGGAAGATGTGGGAGAGGGGGCAGGGAAGGTGGGTGGCAGGCTTTCAGGATGTGAGAGAATTGATTTCTGGTGTTTTTTTTTGTTGCGGCAGCCCTAGGACACTAACACTGAGGAGGGTCCCCACACTTCCCAGGGGGCTCGCTGGCTGGAGAAGGGTAGTCTTGCTGCTGTCACTGTTGTCCCCAGGCTGGTGGGCTCTCCAAAGTTTGTGACAGGTACTAACCTGTGAGAGGTGGTTGGAGGGGGCTCAGGTAAGCAGGTACTTCCCAGGAAAGGCTGGAAGATGTGGGAGAGGGGGCAGGGAAGGTGGGTGGCAGGCTCTTGGCTGGGAAAGGATGGGCTGGGCTCTGTTCTGGGTGAAGGCATCCTGTGGTTTCCTAGGCTGAGAGAAGAGCTGCAGAAGGAACACAATTTTGAGGGCAGAGATGAAGCTGGACAGTAGACTTGAGAGGGGCCAGCCTTCCTCATGGAATGGTGGAGCCTGGGTGTCCCTCTCAAGGGCAAAGGCACAGGCAGCATGTCTCTGCCTTCATGGCTGTCACCCACCTTGAGGCCTCTCTTGGATTCTGCTGCACCATGAAGCCCAGAGGGCGATGTCCACCTCAATGGGAACAGTGGCCCGAATCCGTCCACACTTCTGAGAGGGCTGGTGGCCTTGGACCTGCACCACAGACAGGCCTGGCTCAAGTCCCAGCCCCAGCGTGTCCCAGCCAGGCTACCGTCACATCTCTCCAAGCCTCGGTTTCCTTCTCTACAGAGCGGGGGCTTTGTGGTACCGTCTCGGGGTGTTTTTGAAGATTAAATGCGTTCATGCTTTTAGAGGTGCTTGGCGGACACACGGTAAACACTCCACATCGTTAGCTCTTATTATTTAGTATCAGTTTGGCAGGTCTCAGTAAGTGCAAAGGCAGGGCTGAAAGGCAATAATTATAGAAGCACGAACAGCATACAGTACAGGTTTCCATGGTCCCGAGTGTCTGGGCTGACTCAGCACCCAGCAGAGCTCCTGCCCTGGCCTGCGCCCTGGGCTTCTGTGAAGGACCTCCTCCCGGTCCCTGCCCTGGAGTCTCGGCTTTTCCAGTCCCCCGTGCTGGCAGCAGGAGCTCGTTTCCTTGTAACGGAAGCATGACTATGGCGCTGGATTGGAACGGCCCAGCTCTGAGGTTTCAGTTTGGGGAGAAGCTCAGAAGTCTTCTGACTTCTCAACCTCTCCAAGCTGGCAGCTCTGCTATGAAGATGGAGGCTTGGGTGGCATTCTGTTCTCTTTTGTGCCGGCGGCTGTCCCCTCTGCTCCCTTTCAGAGCAGGAGGGGTCAAAAGGGATGGGTTTAGGGAAGGTCTTCTGTATGAGGGTGAGTGGGGAGTCCTGGCCTGGAAGGTGTTCAGAGTGTGTGCTCGGGCCATGGCTGTGGCCGTCACAGCCCGGTGCAGACGTTGCCCATGCCTTACCCCATGTGGTGCCATTACATGTGCTACCTGTGTTTGAGCCGAGGGTGGGCCAGGGGGCCAAGGAGACTACTGCATCTTATGCCAACTGCTGAGTGCTCCCTGGGATATAATTATTTTTTATTTCGTTGATGTTCAGTTCTGGGCACACAGACTTCCATTGTCTTGGGGTCCTGGACACCTTCATTACAATGTCAGCCTTCACCCCTTGCAGACCCTTTGCCCACAGGTCAGCAGCCGTCAGCTCCCATCTTGCCATCCCGTTTGCGTCCTGGTTTGGGAGGGCTCTGTTCTAAGGCCTTCCAATAGCACGCTGACCGCTCCACGATTGCAGACCTACAGCTCAGAGGAGTGCATCAGCTGGGTATTCAAAGGCTGGCCCTCCCAGCAGCTGCACAACTGGTCTACCTTCCTCATTGCCACAGGTTCACACACATCAAAACACAGTCAGTGTACCCCCCATTCCAGTGCAACAGTAGCATCTACTCTCTCTTTCCTTTGAACACCAACATCGCCACCAGCAAAATTCCAGTGCAACAGTAGCATCTACTCTCTTTCCTTTGAACACCAACATCGCCACCAGCAAAATCCAGATGAAATTCAGGGTGCCAGTAAGAACACCCAGTGCACTCCAGTAGGCCAAGGGCAGCAAGGAGGAAACCATGAAACTCTAGCCCCCATGGAAGACCATCACTGGGTTACCTTCCTGTGCAGGTAGGGCTGCTCTGTGGGCTCTGGGGTCAGCTGGCATCAGCCCGAATGGCTTTTCTTCCCCCGGGCTCTGTGCCTCGTGGGTGATAGTCCTGTGGTTCTTTTCAAGTGACCTTGGCTGCCCATGGCCCCTCTTGTTTCCTGGTGGGTCTGGGCCATGGTTGGCGGCTTTCCACCACTGTGCCCCGCCGGCCTTCATTTCTCCTGCCCCGTGTGACTCCCTGCGCTGAGGCCTTGTCTGTTGAGCCAGCTCTGCCCTCTGCCAGCTGCTATGTGGTCCACCTTAGCTGACACATTGAGATGCTGCCTCCTACCTTGTACCCCCGAGGTACCACAGGAGTGGGATTAGGGAACTAGAGTTTGTTTTACAGGATGCACTGGGCATCCATTGGTGTATGGCCGACTCACTTTCTAGCCTACTGGGAAGAGGGCTGCTATGTGAGCAGTCTTGGCACCTACCTTCCCCTTCACACTTCCTTAGGGAGCTTTAAGCTTTCCCGGGGACCTGGGGCTCCTTACACCCAGGAGAGAATAGAGTTGGTGGTGGATGGTGTCTTAGCCCAAGCAGGCTGCCATAGCAGAAACACCACAGACTGGGTGGCTTATAAACAACTGGTATTCATTTCTTACGGTTTGGAGCCTGGGAAGTCCAAGATCAAGGCGCAGGCACACCGAGTGTCTGGTGGGAGCCTGCTTCCTGGCTCATCGACACCGTCTTCCCTCTGTGTCCTCACAGGGAAGGAAGGGGAAGGGAGCTCTGTGGGGCCTCTTTTATCAGGGCCCTAATCCCATCCTGTGAACGCCACCCTCATAACCTAATCACCCCTGAAGGCCCCACTTCCTAACACCCGCACATTGGGGATCAAGTTTGAACATATGAATTTTGGGGGGACACAAACGTCCAGTCTACAGTAGACCCCTCGGGGGCCTCCTTTTGCTCAAGCTGGAGCACAGGTGCCCTGGAAAGTCATCCAGACTCTGGGCATCACCCTGGATTCTGCCTCAAGAACCCACTCATCATGCTTTCCTGTGGCTGATCGCCTTCCTGCTCTCCCTCGACCCATTGGCCACGATGGCCGTCCCTCTCTCCCTGGGTCAGCCCCTACTGTGTCTCCATCTCCACTCAGGCTGCCCTTTTCTCTGCGCCCTGTACTGCTTGGCAGAGCCCTGAGGGGGATGTGTGAGAAATTCAGTAGAAACAGCGAGGAACTTTACGGGGCCCCGAATCTGCTTGTTCTAAGGTAAATGCATTCAAAGGCTTGATGAGCTAAGAATCTTCTCCCTCAGTGCCTGGCCGTATGTCAGATGGGAGTCACCATCTTTTTCCTGCCCGATGGGAACGACCTATCTGCATACTTTATCTTCTCCTTAGTTGAAGCCGGAGGCTCCAGTTGAGATTCTCAGAAGCTCCAGGTCGATGTGTCATTGATTTATAGCAGAGGCTTTAGAGGGCTACTGACTGCTCTCCCTGAGTAGTTTGTGCATCCCCTCTGATTTCCACCCAGTCCACTCCCCATGGAAGGCACTGGTAGAAGCTGACCCTTTGCAGGATTGTAGCTTCGTGCACTCCATGCTGGCACAGCACCAGGCATGGCTCCCGGCCCTCTGATTTCGAAGGGTAACTTGGAGTTGTTGCTTGCTTTGGAGTTGGAGAGCAGGAACAGGGAGAACCCGCACAAGGGTTAGGACCGAGGGCAGTGATGGCGAACCTTTTGAGCTCGGCGTGTCAGCATTTTGAAAAACCCTAACTTAACTCTGGTGCCGTGTCACATATAGAAATTTTTTGATATTTGCAACCATAGTAAAACAAAGATTTATATTTTTGATATTTATCTTATATATTTAAATGCCATTTAACAAAGAAAAATCAACCAAAAAAAATGAGTTCGCGTGTCACCTCTGACACATGTGTCATAGGTTCGCCATCACTGACCTAGGGGAGGGCCTGTGACTGGGGGAAGTGAGGACTCTACCTGAGGGGCCGTGAGGCCTTGCCTCTGTCAGGTGCAGGGCCCTCGCACCGGCTTGTGTGTGGGAACGTGCGTGAGCGAGCATCCTGCCTGCAGGTGAGACAAACAGCCCCTCTTCTCTCCTCCCGGGATGCCGCTCTGTGTGCTTGACCTTAGCTGACAGGTTGGAACCCCCCCAGTTTATAGATTTCACTTTTTTAAAGCCCTTTTTGTGAAACACTAACCTCAGCGAAGGAGAAAGAAGGAAGAAAAAACAAAAGAGCTGAGTTCAGCAGCTGCAGTTTGCTATATTTTTCATCTTGCCTCAGCAAGTTGGGGCCACAAATAATCTGGTCTTATATGCTTCAGCGATGCTGCCATGGACGGCTTCCCTCTCCTCCTAGGGCAGCACCTCCCTGGGAGCCAGCCCCACCCCCTTCCCCAACCTGCCACTCAGGTGGCCCTGTGGCCAGGGCACCGGGTCCAAGTGGGAGGCAGAAGCTCAGAGCGAGCACTGGCCAGCCAGGGGGCGGGTCATTAATTTTGGAATGGTTTCTGGAATCAGCTAAATATTTCCCTTTAACCAGTTTCCCCAGCCTCACATCCTTTGTTAGTTCAGGAAAAATGTCATTTATAATGGATGTTGCCTTGATGAATTGCTCAGAGAAGCACAGTGTTCTCATTAGTCTATATAATGAGAAAGACTCCTATGGCGGCATAGCTGCCTGGATGTGGAGACTGTATTTGATGGGAGGAATATTCATCCGTGTGGTCTGTCCCTTCTAGAAGGCCTGGAATAGAGGCCGAGGGGCCTGAGGGGTGTTTGCCCAGTGCTCTCTGAGAGCAGATCCCCACCACACTTGTCCCTCCTGCTTCCCAGCGGGTCTGGGTTGTGGTGTGCAGGCCCCTCACCTGCTCTGCCACCCCCACCCCCTGCCCCTGCTCTGGCCCCCTGCACTAGAAGCTGGTCTGGCTACTCAGCTGAGGAACATAATTTGGGTGTAATAGTCCTGCTCATTCTCTCTCTCTCTCTCTCTCTCTCTCTCTCTCTCTCTCTATTCCTAAGGAGAAAAAGAATAAACAGGTAGATAGTGCATTCTATTTTCCAAAAGCACTTCTGCATATGTGGGTCATTCCGGACTCTCTGCCTTGGGGGTATCAGACAGGTACTGAGCAGTGCAGTGACATTTCCAGAGTTCACAGCTTGCGAGCTGTGGGCATCTGACCCAGATGCCCTGGCTTGTCACTGGTCCCTCACTCTCTGCCTGTCTGAGAATGGACAGTTTACCCAGCCTTTCTCCACAGAGGCCCATTGGATTTCCTCTGTAAGCCCTCAAGGCACTTCTTTGTCTTAAGAGTGGTGCTTAAGGATGTGTGTTAATTTTTGCAGGTCCCTGGGGCCTCCTTTAGTGAATGGCTATTACCAGACAAAGATACTTTCCCAAGTTCCCAACAGTCACCAGGCAGGATGTGAGGAGGGGAGGAAGACAGTCCCAGTGGGGGCTGAGCTATCTTGGTGGCCAGGGTAATGCAACGTTGATGCATTTGGCTGTGCTGCCAGCTGGAAATCTGCTTGTAATTTTATTTTTCAGGGGAAGATGTTAGGCTAGTTCTTGACTCTCCTCCTGCTTAGAGTAAAGTCTTCTGTGCCTTCAGATGTAGTCCCCAACCATCCGTCCGTCCGTCCATCCATCCATCCATTCATCCAGTCACCCACCCATCCATCCACCCCGCCATTCTTTCTTCCATCTCTCCCTTTCTCCTTCCATCCAATGGATACCGAGTTCCAGTTTGGTGTCAATCACTACTATGGGCCTTGAAGACTCAAATGCTAATTAAATGATTTCTGTTCTGAACCTGGTTTTCTCAGTTGGGAGAAACAGATATGAACAATATAACTTACGATATAGTTGGTGGTGCAAGTGCAGTCACTGGAATTTGTGAAACATGTTCAGAGTTGGGGCAAGGCATTCAGAGAAGGTTTTCTGGATGAGTTGGCCCTGGAAGTGGCTTGAAAGGGTGACTTGGAAGGGGTTTTAAAGATGACATGGTTGGGAGCAGGCATTCCTGGCAGCGGTGGCACCAAGGGACAAGGATCTGTGAAACATCACAGTTGGGAACGTGTGTGTCTTGATATTGCTACAGGGTTTGGGGTGGGAGAGAGGAGGAGGAGTGTGAGGACAGATGATATGATATAGATCAGCAGGGGGCCAATGATAGGTGGGGATCAGGGTGGCAAATGATGGGGATGGGCTGTCAAAGGCCAGGGAGTCCTCCTTTGTGGGTGTTAGCGGGACTGTAGTCACCATAGTAGCTTGTGGGCATGGTCCTGGGTGCTGTCCAAGAATCTCGGGTCCTCTTGCCAGAGATGACTAGACCATTGCTGTGGATGAGGACACTCCCAGAGGGTAAATAACTGGCCCAGGGTTGTAGCCCTCCGATTACAGAGCTGGGGTTTGAATGAGGTGGTTTGGCGGCTGGGGTTTTGTCCATAATCACTACGCCTCTCTTGTTGGTCTGCAGTTTCGGCTAATCATCTACCTCTGGGGCTCTTTTCCCCGAATGTTATGTTTCAGGAAATGTGATTTGATGTAAGAACCTATCTGAATTTCTGCAAGAATATGCCATGGAATAATAGGGTTGGGATGGATTGTGAAGGCTGACACACACATTCCCTGGAGGCTGAAGGGAGGGGAAGTGCTGGGACTCACAAAGGTGGGAAGGAACTGGGTCCTTGAGTAGGAGGTCCTACTGGGCATCTGGAACAGGAACGAGGAGGTCAGAACAGCTTGACCTGAGAACAGAGACACTAAGCTAATGAGAGCCCAGGGGTCAGAGTTTTGGGACTAATTACTGGGGTTAGGAAGACCATGTGAGGGGTGGACCACTGGCGACTGGGACCTTGCCTGCTCCTTGGCCACCACAGGATGGCCTGCTACCCCTGCCTCGAGGACGGTGGACCTGGAGGTTTTTGTCTGCAGCAGGAGGGGAGCGGGCATGGGGAGGGAGAGAGGGAAGAAACCTAACCTCATACTGCGAGCAGGAGCCATATCAGCATTCAGAGAAAGTTGAAAGAAATCTTTCAGCTGGCTGGCTACCTAGCTCAAGGCTAACCACACTCTTAACACAATAATAAGTCAATCCTTACTGAATAATTAAATAGAGAGCCTTCATAAGTATTGACTTAATGTGACAGCAAGTCTATAGTGACTTGGGGTTTGCTTATGTAAACACAATCTCTTGTTCAGCTTACTTAGCAGTTCAATGAAATAGAACAGTCCTTCAATTAAAATCAAATGTTGAATACATTTAATTCTTTTCTCTTTTTACGGGGTAATAATAGGTTTGGAACATAGGTGAAGGGATGGGCGGGGGGTGGGAGGGGAGGAGAGAAGGGTACCTGCCGCCCACATGCCAATATTGTTAGAGGACTCAGAGGAGTGTATCCACTGGTGGTGTCCAGAAAAAGGAAGTGGTCTGGGCTCCCATCTTGGGTCCCAGGTGGGAGATCCATGTGGGCGTGGGTTGACTTCTGTTCCGTCGGACCCTCCTGATCCTCTCTCAGAGCAGGTGTGGGTTGGCCACTGTGTGGGTGTGGGTGTGTGGGTGTGTGGGTGTGTCTGTGGGTGTGTGGGTATGTCAGACTGTTGATGGTGGCCTGGGTCTAACTGATTGCTTCTGGTCAGCTGGGATCCAGTGGCTCAAACCACAGCCTCTTCAGGTCATTTTCTGTGGACGGTTTCATGGCTCATCTGGAGGAGAGAGGGGATGCTGGGTGAGCTCCAGGCTGCATGGCAGAGGGACAAGGAGGGAAGGTGGCATCCCACCGACTCCCTTGGTGATGCCGGAAGAGAAATAAACCTCCCTGGTTCTGTGGCTGCAGTGCCAGGACCGGGGGAGAGTAGTGGGTTGGGAAAGAGATGGCTGGGTAGGGGCAGGGGCAGCACGGTAGCAGCGAAAGCCCACGGGCTCAGGAGTAAGATCTGGAGCTGAGCCTCTGGCCCTGTTGCTGGGATGTGAGTTAATTAATTAACCTCCCCAGGCTTCTGTTTCCTTATCTGTAAAACAGGGCAGTCCTGCCAACTTCAGAGACTCATTGTCAGAATAAAATGTGGTGATGTCAGTGGAAGGACTTTGCGTGACGCCGTATAAATGCAGGAGGTGCTTGTCAATAGGTCAGAGATATGACGTCCCTTTGTCCTGAAGAGAAAGAGCTTATGCGTTTCCACAGTGTTCGTGCTCAGGAGTGGTCAGCGGTGTCCTCCAACCGCAGTAACAGAGGCAGCAGGCATTGATGGGCATTGATGGGCATTGCCGGGCACCCACTGCACACCAGGCATTGTCCAGGCACTTCGTATATTTGCTCATTGGACATCTCATTCATCCTCCCCACAGCTTTGTGAGGGAAGAACTGTTATTCCCTCCATTTTACAGAAGCCTGGAGAGGTTTAATGACTCAAGGCCACACAGCTAGTGAGTAGCTGGGCCAAGGTTCAAACCCCGTCAGCATGACGTGATGTCAGAAGCTGGACTTGACGACTAGGGAGTGCTTCTGTGGAGGGGCTGGCATGGGGGTCTGGGGTGGGGAAGGATGCTCGAAGAATCCAGGGTCTCCAGTGAGTGGAGATCAAACCTTTCTACGTGCAACAGCTTGCCCCGAGCTCTTGGTCATGTCCAGATGGGTTCCATCTGCATTTCCCAGCGTGGCATCAGGCTCTGTCTCGAGCCTGCCAGCTCCCAGGAGTGGGAGTCAGAGCTGCCCCAGGCCGAGGAGCCCGTCCCCGGAGCTGGTAGCTTTTCTCTCAGCCTTGTTGTCTTGGACAGAGAGTCCACCGAATTTGTTGATGCTTCTGGAACCAATAACATTTTGTCTAACTGAAGGCGAGAAACATCATTGCTTATAATAGGCCCCGTACAATTAAACGTAAAGAAATAATTACAGTCTTAAAATGACTTTATTAAAAGAGAACATAATGAACAGCGGGTTGTATTAGCATCTTCTGAAATCTACTTCTGGATCTTGTCGGTTCCTAAGCTCACTAATTCCCCTGATTGTGACCAGGTTGCATAAACTGTCTTGTCTCCTGCTTTTTATCGCTTCACATGATTTCGTGTTTGAATTTTCATATATTGGTGCAATCCTCATCCTTGTCATCTCTAATAGTGATGTGGCTTTCTGCGGCTTATCTGTCTGAGCCATTCCTCTCTCGTTGGCGGGGAAAGGACGCCAGGCCCGGGGCGTCTTCCTCCCTGAATTTTACCCCCGTCCATTTTCCGAGTTGCTCTCGCTGAAGTGCTCCTGCCCCTTTGGCTCTTTTGTGTGGGTTAGTCGTACCCTTTGTGGGTGTGGGTTTTGGTCTGTGTCCTTCCTAGTGTGTGCTTTCTGATTGCTTTGAACTTGACAGAGAACATCACATCAAATCAGAGAGCGAAGCTAAATAGTAGTAATGTTTTCTGTTATAAGTGACAGAGACCCAACTAGCTTAAGAAAACTTAAAAAGGAATTTGTTAGTTCCCAATAAAATAGAGAAAGGGGCAGGAGAGTATTCCAGGACTCTAATACAAATGGCTCTCTCTCTCTCTCTCTCTCTCTCTCTCTCTGCTTCTCTCTTCAGTGTAGCTACTTATTTGTATTGTGCCATGAGGCTGGAACTTGGTTCCCATTTCTCTGGGCTCACACCTATGCAGTCTCATAGCCAGAAAGAAGGATGCTGTCCCATGCCTGCTCCACCAGCAAGACTTCAGGGAAGGGCCCTGTCTGGCCCAGCCTGTACATTCCTTCTCCCTGGACCAGTCAGTGTGGCTGGGAAAAGAATGGTGTGGTTTGTGCTGCCTGGGTCATGTGCCCACCTGCAGCCCAGGAGGGGGTGGTGCTATGGTTGACAGCCTGGCTAGAGGAGGAAGTCCCCAGCCCGCCCCAAGGGGAGCAGCTCTTCTGGGCAGAAAGAATAAGTTCCCCGTGTGCGCTTTCAGGATGCACAGGAGGGAAGGAAGCCGGTTGGTACCTCAGGCCATGAAGCGAGTGGTGGCAGTGTCTAGAGGAGGCAGGCAGGGATGGAGGGCCAGGCTGTCCACCGTGAGCCCCGGAGGTGTCAGAAAACAGCCATATGGGTGAAATCCACCTTCCCCTTTCTCAGTGTCACGTACACTGAACCCACTTAACGAGGCCCTGCACCACTGGAGGGGCCCTCAGGCAGCCGTTCCAGAGGCACATGGGCCTAGTAAAGCCGTTTGCTCTGTGTTCCCATAAATTGCCCGGGAAGCCGTTATGAGTGATTTGCTCTTCTTGGGAGCCCTTTCTTGCCTCCACGAAATATTCAAGTGCCCTGGTGGTTTGCATGAGGCAGTGCTGGTGGCTACCCTGGAAGCATTGTTAGCAGTGGGGGCTCCTGGCAGCAGAGCCGGAGAGAGGACCCTGTCCTCACGGGAAGGTGCCTGGCCCCGATTTGCTGGCTGCGGGATATGTATGTGTGTCCTGCCGCTCGGAGCGACTCTGTCTTCACAGTGAAATCATCACCTCTGTGTACTTTATGGGGTTGCTCAGAATTAAATGAGAGAGCAGTGTCCAGCACACAGTGGGTTCTCAGTAAACATTAGCTCCCTTTCCTGTTTCTCCACTTCTCCAACCAGCAGAACATTGGTTTCCTAAGAAGATGGAACTTTGGGAAATCGACAATAACTTCAGACCAAGCAGCCATGTGTTGGCCAGCATTGGAATGTTTGGGGGTTCTGTGGGAGCAATTCACCCCAATTTTATATGAGGCCAGACAGATTTGAGAAAGTGTATGTGTTTGGGTGCAATCTGGATTAAGGGGTATCTCATTGATAACTGGCACCTGTACTTTCTCTTGACTAAGACAAAGCACGGAACTGAGAGGTGTGTCCAAGTGTAGCTGTGTCTGTGTGGGGACAGGTGTGTGTGTGTGTGTGTGTGTGTGTGTGTGTGTGTGTGTATGTGTGTGTGTGTGTCGGTGTGTGTGTGTATAAACATGCAAACTCTTTGCCATGTAACCATAGCTGTGGCCTGAAGCATCACTTTCTTCATTGGCTGGGCCTGGAGTCGGGGCAGGGAAAGCTGAGACCAGCTCTGCAGCCTGTGCAGCTGCCACGTCCCCGGCAGCACTTGCCTCCAGGTCACCTGGAGGGCTGGGCAAAGCACAGGTGGCTGGGCCCTGCTCTGGATGTCAGATCTGCTAGGTCTGGGGCGGGGCCCGGGAATGTGCATTCCTACCAAATTCCCAGCTGACGCCTTGGTCTTCGGACCCCACTTTGAGAATCGCTGACCTGTAGGAAGTCCATGCACCCCTGCACCCCCTCTGCATGATTTCTGCTGTGAGGGTCGGTCTTCACACATCTTGACTTTGCAGGAGCAAATCTGCCCATCAAACAGGATTGCAGGGTCTAACTAACAAATAAGACACAGGGTGCCTCGCTACATTTGAATTCCAGATAGACAATGGAATACTGGTTAATGTAAGGATGCTCCAAATATGGCATGGGACATGCTCACACTGAAAAGGTGTATTATTGCTTATCTGAAATTCAAATCAGATGGGTGTCCTGCATTTAATCTGGCAATTGTTTAATCAAATTGGGGGTCAAGTGTCCCTCTCCGTCTCTCCGCTGATTTCCTGTGATTGAATGGGCTACAGCTGCACATGAAACGAGCCCGCGGAGGGTTTGTGTTTTGGACAGACCCACCTGCTGCCGCGCTCACTTGGCAGTCTTCACTTGGTCTCGGCGAGATGGACTTGGCTGGTGTTCATATTGGTCCTCTTGCTGGCTCTCTGCTTTTCTCGCTTCGTGGTCTGCTTGTCTTTCTCTCTCTCCTGCTTTCTTTGATGCCATCTCCCTTATGGGGGCTGCGAAAGGAAGACATCTGAGAAGCGATGGGGCTGATCCAGGGAGGCCTGTCCTGGCAGGGAGAGCAGAGTCCACGAGACAGGTGACCGAGGGCGCCTGCAGGGAGAGTGGCACCTGGCCCGGCAATGGTGCAGCGATCCCAGCTGGTTCGCTGTGCATGTGCAAGGATACCATCGCCTTGGGGACTGCACCTACCAGGGCTGGTGTGTGTCGTGGTTGGAGTCGAGTGTGTCGTGGCTTGAAGGAAATTGACACCATGCGCTCTCGTGTTGACAGAGTACTCCGGCTGCCGGGACCTTAGTGTGTCTTTCGGGGAGGAGAGGACCTGAGCAATCAAAGGCCTCCTGGAGTCTTGGACGGGACAGCCTCCTAAGTGGCCCCATTTGCCACTCTCGCCTGCCAAGGCTGCTTGCTCCTCCCCCCACCCCTTCCTCTCGTCGTCATCTGCTGGTCTTGGGCCTGCTCCCCCTCCCTGTGCTCTGGATAGAGCTGTGGCCTGCCATGAAAGAAGTAGGCCATGGCCTCAGGGGAGCAAGGCAGCCCTTCGTATTGGTTACCCTGGGGCCCAGTGCTTGGTGCTTGGCTTTGGAAGCCTGCTTCCTCCTCCTGTGTCCTCAGTGTGGCAGGGCAAGTGATGTGGGGGCAGGAGGACATCGCTCACCTGTTGTCCAGCAGGGCGCCGGGCGCCTGGAGGCGAGGGAGGGGTGAGGGAACTGTCTCCCTGTTCACACTACCTTGCATGGGACCCACATCCACCTTGGCAGGGTAACAGGTGTCTTTTTCTTTTATCAGACGCAAGGAATGGCACCTGGAGGCGAGGGAGGGTGAGGGAATTGTCTCCCTGTTCACACTGCCTTGCATGGGACCCACATCCACCTTGGCAGGTAACAGGTGTCTTTTTCTTTTATCAGACGCAAGGAAAGCTGCTCCTGGTATGTACTTGCCGGTGGCAGGCACAGTGCTGGGACGAAGCGCCTGGTGGAGGGGAGATAAGGGTGATTGATGCCTCTCCTCTGTGCCCACGTCTCTCAGGCCCCTGTGAGGGAGGGAGGCCGGTATGGCTCACCCATTGGATAACTGGGGACACTGAGCACAGGCCGCATCACGGGCAAGGGATGGGCAGAGCGTGGCCTGGTGACAGACCCTCTCCTCTGCAGCAGCGTGATTGCCCGCCCGTCCTCACGGAGAGGCTGTCTGGGAGGCTCCCTCACCTGTAGGGCACCCTCGGGTCTGCTGAGTGGGCAGTTGCTCCCATGGAACCTGGCCTGGTGGGCACTCTGCTCAGTCCCCACTCCCTGGGAATTCCTTTCTGACATTACAGGGACAGGCGTGCCATCCCCACCCTCAGTCTCTCGGTCATGTGGCAGGGGCTCAGCACGTGTTCGGAGAAAGGATGGGTAGATATCTACCACTGCATCCAGACCCAAGGTGTTTGGATGAAGAAATCAGTAGGGTCTGCCCCTTGGGAACGTGGGTTCCAGTTGGAGAGACCAACAGGGCAACAGCAGTAAATGTTTATACCATTAAGTATTTGCTTGCCTGGTCCAGATGTTGTCTGCAGCTGGAATACAGAGGTGGAGGCAGTCAGAAAGGACTTAATAGGGCAGGACGGCAGGGGGGCACTGGGGAAGCAGCAGGAGGGAGCCGGGCCCTACCTGTGATTAAATGGCATTGGACAGACTCCTGTGTTTTGGCTAAGAGATGGTATTTGGGTGCCTCCTTGGCGGGAAGGAGATGGGAGCCTCCGGCTCTGCTTGTGATCCCTGCAGAGCTGGGTTCCGCCCGATGCTGCTCACCTGCGGTCCTCCTCAGTGCTGGGGCCTCTGGAGGAGACATTTGGCCAAAGCTAACCCCTCTCACCCCCTCATAGCTCCCCGCCTCATTTGCTGGGTTGTGGGGTGGACAGCCACTGGTCTTCCATATGATATGAAGTCCTGTCCTGTGGGGGCTGAGGCTTTTCCCTGCTTGGGGGCCGGGTGGGGAGGAGCTAGAGGGCTTATTTATGGGCAGGAGGGAGGTGGAGAGAACCTCGGGTCCCATTCTTTTCCTGCGAAAGACAGAATATGTTTCCAGTGCTGCAGGATGCTGGGTCTGGGAGGACGTTGAGGGCTTCCGCGCAGGAGCAGGGGACCTGCCAGCTGGGCACCCGCCCTGTTCAAGTCTGGGATGCAGGCCCGGTTCACTGAGCAGCTCGGGACCTTGGGCTTCGTTGAGGCTCGGCTTCCTCCCCTGTAAACTGGAACGATCAGACACCTGCCTGCCAGATCTCAGATTCTTTGTGATGGTTCAGTGATAACCTTTTTTTTTTTAATTGTGGTAAATTCTACATAACATAGAAGTTACCATTGTATCCATTTCTCAGTGTCCAGTGTGTGGCACGAAGTGCATTCGCATGGTTGTGCAACCATCACCGCCATTCATTTCCAGAGCTTTTTCATTTTCTCAAACTCTAGAAATAGCTTTTAAACCAGAAACTAAGAGAATGTTTTATTCATTTGATAAACAAGGAAACTCAGTCCCCAAGGAGCAAGGACTCACCTAAAGTCCCTGTGATCAAGGGGCACAGCGGACGTGAGAACCCCGGGCCCCACCCCCCTCACTCGCTGCCTCTGCAGAGCTTCCCTCTCCCAGCCCGCACCCCCAGGACCTGGGGCCCCAGGCAAACCCGAATTTGTCCTGTGGTGGGACCCACACAGCCGCCTCTGTGAGGGTGGTGCTCTCAGGCTGTCCTGGTCTGTCGGTCTGTTTCTCTCTCTCCTCCGTCCTCAAATGGGACGGAGTCTGGTGGAGAACCTGGGGGCTGAATTCAGGGTGAGCTTCGGGATGATTGTATGAGGAACCTCACCGTGTGGAAAGAGCTGGGATAGGGAGTCAGGGGCTGGGTTCTGGTCCTTCTGTGGTGTTCCCACTGAGCACGTATCTGTTGAGGTCCTACTGTGTGCCATCATTGGGAACATAGCAGTGAACAAGACCTATTACTCCCGCTTGCACCTGCTGTGAGACAAATGATACGCGGGGATCCCGGGGCAAAGGGCACTGGCCTCTAAGAGGCAGTGACGGGGAGGGGAGGGGAGGCGGGCCCAGCCAGGCTGACATGACAGCTTGTGTCAGGGCGCTGGGCTAGAAGGAAGAAAGAGGAGGAGTCGCTGTGGTGCCCTGGGCTCCATGGGACCCTCCACACTGGGGGACAGACCCGGTCAGGCGCCTGCCTCCAGGAGGCTCAGGGCCGAGGGGAGCACAGGGCCGTGTGCACAGTTCAGAAGGGGAGTCACGGGTGCGACAGAGAACTGGGCGATGCAGGGGAAGAGGCCGATTCTACTGGTGGGACCTGGAAGCTGGTGGCTTGGGGCCGGGAGGCGGACTGGGCGATGTAGGGGAAGAGGCTGATTCTACTGGGTGGGACCTGGAAGCTGGTGGCTTGGGGCCGGGAGGCTGTGCTCTGGTTTGGTGAAGAAGCGATGGGTGAGAATGTCCTCCAGGTATCTCACCCCAGAGGACTTTTGTTCCTCCCTGGGGCCACTCCTGGGACCTCGCCGCCTCCTGTGAGGCCGCTAGGGCAGGGTTCACATAACCGTTCTGCAGGTGGAAGAGGGACGTGTGGAGGGACCTGGCAGGTCACCGGGAGTGCGGCCAAGCAGGAGGTGGCACCAGCTTTCCTGCCTTGGTCCCGGCATGTTTGGTGCACTCGCTGCGGGTTCCCTGTTGCTCTGACTGAACCATCCATCCGGAGTGGATGTGCCTCAACTGTGTGGCCTCCAGGAGCCCCTTCCTCTAGGACAGCTGTTCTCAACCTGTGGGTCGCGACCCTTTGGGGGTCGAACGACCCTTTCACAGGGGTCGCCTAAGACCATCGGAAAACACATATATAATTACATATTGTTTTTGTGATTAATCACTGTGCTTTAATTATGTTCAATTTGTAACAATGACATTGGGGGTCACCACACCATGAGGAACTGTATTAAAGGGTCGCGGCATTAGGAAGGTTGAGAACACTGCTCTAGGAGCTCTCAGCCTCGGGCCCCAGGCTCAGTGGCCCTGTGTTCCTCTGCTCCCTCTCCCTGGCTCCCTCCAGCCCAGGAAGCTGGGAGGAAGCCCTGTGCCGCAGAGGAGGCGGGAGGGAAGGCAGCCACGCTAATTCTTTCGCTCTACGCGTCTTCTCCCAACACCAGGTCCCGGCTGGCGGACTTCCACGCCAATTGTCACGCCTCCTACCAGACGCTCACCAGCTGTCCAGCCGACAATTATCAGGCGTGTCTGGGCTCCTACGCGGGCATGATTGGTAAGCCACCCCCTCCAGTCCGGGCTCACAGTGACTCCGAGCTGCCCAGCGGGCAGGGGCCGAGGCCCAGCTCCAGCCAGTGGGAGGACACCTGACTCGCCTTTCCTGGTGGCAGTTTCAGCTAGAGCTGCCGTGGGAAACCAGAGGCCAGGTTGGCTGTTTCATGGGGGAGGAGGGCCCGAGGAACCTACAAGGATTTCGAAATCAGAAGAAGAAGTAACACTGGTTGCAGGGTCTGACATTGCAGGTGCTGTGCTAAGCAGTTTACACGACTAATTCTCCTGACAGCACTTTCTAGGGAGGTGCTGGGATCTCCGTGCTGCAGATGGGGAAACCGAGGCTTAGGGAAGTGGAGTAACGTGCACAGGTTCACCTGCTAGTAAATGTTGGCACTGGGACCCAAGCCCAGGATGTGAGCCCAGTCACATGAACTCCGGAACACACTGCTTGGGGGCCAGGAGAAAGCACGGGCCACACTCTGGGGTGGGGGAGCGGGGGGCACATCCCCACGCCCTCTGCCCCCTGCTGGCCCCATGGTTCCCTGGAATAGTAACACTCAGAGTTTGGACTATGAGTTGGGATGTATGTGTGTTTGGGGGCAGGTGGGAAGGAGGAAGGCTTCCAAGCCTCTTATCTTGGTGTCTGGGGTCTGGGGGCCCAGAGAGGAGGTCTCACTGCTCCCCTCCCCTTTGCCTCCCTTTCTCCCTGTCCAGGGTTTGACATGACGCCCAACTACGTGGACTCCAGCCCCACTGGCATCGTGGTGTCCCCCTGGTGCAGCTGTCGGGGGAGTGGGAACATGGAGGAGGAGTGTGAGAAGTTCCTCCGGGACTTCACCGAGAACCCCTGCCTTCGTAAGTCCTGCAAAAAAAAAAACTCTCCCCCAGCAGCTCCTCCCACCCTCATCCCAAAGGGGCCCTGAGGCTGCCTGAGCCATGCCCTTCCTCCATCGGGACAGCCAGTGACCTGTGGGGCTGCTCCAGCAGGGTGCCACCTGCGGAGATGGTGGCTGGGCTCTCCGAGTCACACCGAGCTGTCAGTGGGCCAGCCTCAGTTTACCACTGAGGCCGTGAGCCTGTGTCACGTCAGGGCTGAAGGGTTCTGGTCTACTATGCTGACAGCTTCAGACAGGTCCTCTGGGACAGCCCCATGGTGGGGCCCTCGGCTGTCTGTCGCTTCTCCCTTTGGGATCGATTTTTAAGGATCCATTGGAATCAGTGACTTTTTTTTCAAGTTATCAAACTCCTAATCCAAAGGCTGGAGAACAAGGTGAGCCACAAGCTCTGTCTGCCTCCATCTCTTCAGACTGACACCTCTGCTACCCACGGCCCTCCCCCTCCCTCCCCTCATTCTTCCTTCTGTCCATCTGTCCATGCTGCCTTTCTGTATGGCCCTGGGAACTCAGAGAAACAAGTCATAGTGCCTGTCATGGGCAGCTTGCAGCCTGACTGAGGTCCGTGTGGTCACAGCCCGGGGGGAACGTGTTGGGGACAGGTCTGCACAGGGCTCACCCAGAGCCCAGGGTGGGATGTCCGGCTCAGCCTGCAGTAGGGAGCCCCTGGAGGCTCCTCACGGGTGAACACCTGAGGGACAGGGCCATTGGTCAGCTGGAGCGGCAGGGAGGGCATGCCTGTCCACCTGGGCAGAGTGAGTTGTGAGAACCACAGACCACGGAGCCTTGGTACAGAGCATGGGGTCGCCTGGAGTTGTCTGGGCAGGAGGGGAGTCCCCCTCCCAAAGGGGATCCTGTGGTCCCCATTGGTGTTGGGGTGGTGGTGTGGGCCACTGGTTCCGGGTCAGATCTGCATTCCAGAGATTCACTCTCTGGCCTGGTGTGGAGGAGTGAGGTAGAGATGTGGTTCTGACCAGTGACCCACAGAGGGTCCACTCAGAGGGAGGGACAGTGATGGCTGAGGACCTGAGCAGGGTCAGCGAGGGTGGAGGGAGGGAGGGAGGGGAAAGAGCTTTAGGAGGCGGGCTCAAATGGCGGCAAGTGGGTGGTTAGGGAGGCGAACTGGGGGGTTTGGGTAGGGAGAGATGAGACCTTCCAGATTGGAAACACGGGAAAACAGTGTGGACACGGAAGGGAGTGGTGCCTGGTTCAGGTGTAGACATGATGAGCTTGAGGACATGGAGGTGGGAATTTCTTTAGGCATTTGGTAGAGGGTTAAGTCTTGGGGACAGTTTTGTCCAAGAGGTTCCATTAATTTAGTCCTCAGTGAGTTAGCGCTAACTAATGGTGTGGGAGTCGGTGAGGCCACTCAGGGATGAAGGTGAGTCTGGGGCCCTTGGAATGCCAGTGGTGAGGACCTAGAAGCACCTGAGGTGGCAAAGGAGCCTGGGGAACCAGTGCCTGGGGGGCTGGGGTGGCGGAGCCCTGAAGTGGGCGTGTCTGCAGCACCGAATGCCACTGGGAAGAGGGTGTTGGCTGCCCTGGGCGTGGCCCGCTCCTCCCTCCAGGCTTCTCACGCTGGCTCCCAGCACCCACCTCCCCTCCTCTGCACTCCTCATCACCTATGTTTCTTTCTATTCTGGTCTCTTGTCTTTTTAATCTCCCTCTTGCTATTTTCTTCTCCACATGGGAGACCTCGTATCTGAAGGGGAGCTTCGGCACAGTTGAGTCTGGACCAGCTGCACCGTGCCCTCGGCTCTGGGCTGTGACAGGGAACATAGTGGCAGAGATGGCGAGGGGCAGAAGTGACGGAGGTGCCCTTGATTTCTCTGTGTCTACCTGCTCTCTCCCTCCACAGGGAATGCCATCCAGGCCTTTGGCAACGGCACAGATGTGAACCTGTCCCCCAAAAATCCCTCATTCCCAGCCACCCAGGCCCCTAGGGTGGAGAAAACACCTTCTTTGCCAGATGATCTCAGTGACAGCACCAACCTGGGGACCAGCGTCATCACCACCTGCACATCTGTCGAGGTGAGGGGCGTGGGGAATGGAGCCAGGGTGGCCGAGGGCCTGGAGAAGCACCATGCTGTCAGAGGCGGGTGTGGGAAGTTAGCCAACCGGGGTGCACAGGTTCCTCCCTTTGGATCAGGGACCCAGGGCAGGGAGGAATTGGTGGGGCTAGTTGCCCATGTATTCATTCATGAGGCATTCACCTTGCAAGTAGCCAGCTCCTGCTCGACCACAGGATTGTACCAGGTCGCAGGGGGTGCAGGGGAAATGGGGTGGTTACCGTGTATTAGCCATCTGCTCCTTCCCAAGCGTGTGCCAGCAGCTCTCCCGACTTCACTGAATTTCCACACAGAGAGGAGGTTCTTATTTTACAGGACCTGACCCAGAAGGCTCAGGCAACCTGCCCCAGCTATCACAGCTAGTTACAGGTGGCATTAGATTTCACCTACATCTGAGTCCAAGACCCATGATGATCATTTCTTTGTCTGTCTATCGTCCGTTCATCCATCCAACATGGGTTATGTACTCAGAGTGTGTCCTTATGTGAGATGCTAGGGAGATGCTGGTGAATGACTTTGACACGAGCCTGGTTTTGTGGTCCTTATTGTGTTGTCCAAGGTCAAACAGTCTAACAACCATTAGATAGGGACTGTGGTCAGGGTCATGACAGGACACAGTGACACCATCCCCATAGGGCGCCCCACTTAACTTCTCTCTCTCTGCTGACCTACCATCATGTCACACTTGTGCTACAGTAGATTCTTTGCATATTTGGTTGGTTCTAGTCAAAACACACACACACACAAAACCATGCACACTCACTGACACACACTCCCATACACTCATGCCTACTCACACACACACTTTCACTCTCTCTCTTGCTTCCACTCACACTCACACACAGACACACATACCTGGAACAAAGAGTCCAAAGTAGGACCGAATGCAGAATTCCAGGGGGAGCAGAGGAGGGAGGGAGCAGTGAGGTGGTGGTGGGGTGTCATAGGGGATGTTTCAGGCAGGGGTTGGGATTGGAATGTCCAAGAAGGTGGATGGGGTGTGAAGAGTAGCCATGGTGGGGGGCGTTGGGAGCACAGCCTGAGCACAGGTGTGGGAGGCAAGGGGAACAGACATGGCTGTGTGTAGGGGAGACACCAGTCTGAATGGGCTGGGCTGGTGGGATGAGCAGTGGGTGGGCATTCACTACAGAGTTTCATTCATGAAGATGGGTGAGTTCTGGAGAGCTGGTGCACAGCAGTGGGACTGCCGCTGACGGCTTTAGATAGTGCGCTTGAAATTTGCTAAGAGAATAGATCTTAGACCTTAGTTGTTCTCACACAAGAAAAACAAGGAAAATGGTAAAGGTGTGAAGTGATGGACATGTTGATTGGCTTGTGGTGAATATTTCACAGCCTATATCATGTCATCAGGTGTACAACTTAAATTTACAGGGCGGGGCAAAAGTAGGTTTACAGTTGTGAGTACATAAAACAGTTTACTCTTGTATTATCTATTAATTATTGTATTATTTTCCATACAAACAACTGTAAACCTACTTTTGTCCCACTCTGTATGCAATTTTTGATGGTCATGTATAATCTCAATCAAGCTGGGGGAAAAAAAACGGTGCCAGGAGGAGGATGTGAGCAGGGACTGAGCCTAGTGGAGCATTAAGCTCCCCGGTGCCCATAGCAACCCAGGGTCCGGGGCTGGGGCCATCCTGGGTGGGAAGCCCACACCCTTCCCTGTCCAGTGGGCTGCCCTGTGTGGTGATAGCTGACCTCCACGTGCCTTCACGCCAGGCTCAGCGTGGGCCTGCTCCCCTCCATTAGGCCCCGCTCCTGATTTGGGCCGAGCTGCCGTGCCACCCTTGGACGGTTCCTAATTACTCTGAACGGACTTGAGCGGTGGCCGGCGGGGGCTCTGGGCCTGCTGCACAGGCAGTCGCCAGCTCAATTTCATGCTACAGTGGTGGGCAGCTCACCATCAAGGCTGTGCCACCTGTCAGGTGGCCATGCTCAGAGGTGGCCCACATGTCCCCTCCAGGCACCATCCGCCTCCATGTGCCACGCTTCCATCCCTAGCCCATTGGGGCGGGCTCGCCCATGGACATGCTGTCTCAGCAAGCGGCTCTTGCTGTGGTTGACCATGGGTGTGGGAAGTTCAAAGCCGTGATGCCTGCCCCACTACAACCTTTTCCCCATTTCACCGTAGAGGTTTGCTGAATCGTGGCCTGGTTTCTTCTCACCCGAGCCCGATTTTCTGCAGCCTCCCCATCTGGGGGCTTGTCTTACCCTTGGTTTGACCCAGATGAGAGGTGATGTACGTGACGGGGCCTGTAAACTGAGGAACACTATAGTGGGTGTGATGAGTCCCGGACACTGGGCTCCAGAGGCTGCCTGGCAGGGGCCCCAAGGCCTGGCCCCGTGACCCTGCACTCCGGGGGTCTGCTGATTCTGGCCCTCTGGGCAGGACAGCTGGGGACAGCCTCTGGGAGGAAAGGGAGAGAAGCAGGCCCTCAGAGGCTGCCCACCCACCGTCACCCTGGTTTCTTCTCACTGACACTGAGGGGAGGGGCTCCTGGTTCTATTTTAATAACAGTCTTTTAAATGAGCACCTACTGGGTGGGAGTGCAGGTGAATACATGCCCTCACCTCGCGGAGGCTGTGGGTGCTTTGTCCCTTCCCTAGTCCATACCCCTCCCTCAGCTCCTGGCTTGGAAGGGCTCCATGGTGGCCAATGTGGGGTCCTTGGGAAAGACAACCACCCATGGCTACAGAAGGGAGTCCCTGGGTGAGGACAGAGACAGGAAGCTGTGGTCGGGGTGAGAGGGACGGGGGAGGCCCTGCACCCCAGACGCCCCCATCCTCCTCTCCATCCATAGACCCGGGCCCTGGGAGAAGCCATAGGGACCCTTCAGTGACCAGACATGGCAGCCAGTTGGGGACCCCATTTGAATGAGTGGATGTTAGGTCCAGATGGCACTCTGAGATCTCCTTCTTACGGACAGAAGCCCAGTGAGGACAGTAACTTGTCCCCAGCCCCCAGTCCCCAGATCCCAGTTTCTGGGCGGTTTCCTTCTGGCTGCGCTATGCTGCCTTCTCCCTGGGACTCTCCCACAGTGGGGGTTTGCTGTGGGACTAGGGGAACTTAGGTCCTCATGATGGGGCTGCTGAGCAGATGTGAATGTCCATAGCGGAGCCCAGAGGCCCTGAGCTGGCCTGTGTCTGGGCATCCTGGTTCCGTCTTCAGTCCCGGCCTCCTCATTTCTACTCCTGGCTGTACCCTTACCAGTGGCCCTGCCCAAACAGGAACTTGGGGAAAGCATGGTGGAATTTAATCTGCAGAATGGCCTCTCCCCTCTCCCTCCTGGCCCTGCTACACACACACACACACACACACACACACACACACACACACACACACACGTATGAATGTCCCCAGAGCAGGGAACCTGTAAGAGACAGCCCATCTTGTATCCTCATCCAAGGCCCTTGGTTTCTGAAGCCCAGGGAGTCTGTCCCATGGGTTAGGCTAAAGGCCTGGCAAGCAAGATGCTGGCTGTGCCTAGCCAGTCCCTCTGAGCAAAGTGCTTCTCCTTCCCTCTCTCCCACCCTCTCTGCCTGGATGTCGCCTCTCGTGTGGTCCCCTGATGCCGCTCAGGCAAAGCTGCCTTCCACTGATGTAGGGCTCCTGCTTTGCCTCATATTGGCCCCCTCACCATGCCTCTGCTCGCTGCTCCCAGGCCAGCATCCCTGGGAGACTGGCCACATCTCGCCCTCGGTGTAGCCTGGATAATGGAGCACAGAGTGCTTGGCATGGACTAGTGCTCTGTAGAGGGAGGGAAAGAACCTGAGTCCCCAATTCATTGCTCTGTTGGAACTGCCTGCTTTCCAGTGTAGAAAACAGTCTGTTTGACTGGTCACAGGCAGCTATTTATTCTGTTTCCCGCTCTCACTGAAGCCCTCTGTGTGTTGTGAATGTGCGAGGTGACATCTTTGTTGAGCATGCAGGAAGACGGTTAGAAGGCCCTTGGTCATATGATGGGCCTGGACCAGGGCGCTTCGGTGTGGATGGGGAAGGCTGGCAGTGGGTTGGCGCCTTTCCTGGCCCTGGTTTCTTCCCAGCACTCCCGGTTGCTCTGGGCCAGTTTGCAGGGCCCATCAGATCAACTGGAACCTCACCCTTCCTTGTGCTAAGGGGCCCCAGCAACACAGTCCCCTTTGCTTTCTGTGTCTCCACCGGCCAGTTTCTGCTCTTACCCTTGATACAGCCGTCACATCTGGGGGAATTAGAAATGAGTTTGGAGGGGTTGCCACACCCCCCTCACCACTCACCTGGGCTCAGCAGCCAGCAGCCACCTGCCTCGGGCCCCTCCTCCTCCTGCCTGTTCCCTGGTGGGTCTCTCACTTTGTGTTCACGCCCTCGGCCGTCAGAGTGGAACCGAGAGGCCTGCCACGTGTCTGTATGTCTATCAGGCACAACTCCTGATTTATAAATATGGCTTGTTTCCAAGCTTTGGGAAACCTGCATGCATTCTTTTTTTCCTTCCCTCCCCCAACTCTCCCTCACAGTCATTCATTTATTCATCCACCTTTGCATTCATGCATTTATTCAACACAAATCCTTCTGCATGTCACTATATTCCAGGCACCGAGGCTGACAAGCTTACTGGGCCAGTACCTAGGTCCCCATAGGGGTGGGATGGACATGCTCGGAAGATCAGGGGGAGGAAGTGACTGGTGCACCAAGAGGACTGATCCCGTGTGGTGGGATCCAGCCTAGTAGCCCCTCGTGCTCAAAGCACCACTAGGCCTGGAAGAGAGGGAGACTGACCACGTGGAGACGCGGGAGTGGACCGGAGTAGGTGAGGCGCCCAGCAGAGGGGCCAGCGGAGCAAGTCAGGGAGGCAGGACAGCACGGACAGGTTGAGTAGGGGGTGCTGCCTTTGTGGATAAATTGTTTTATTGGATCAACACCGCACCTTGTTTACACATCGCCCTTGTGCACAGGCAGAGCAGAGTGGAGCGCATGGCCGGCAGAGCCTGAAATCGCTGCTGTCTGGCCTTCTGCAGAGACAGGTTCGCCTGCTCTGGAAAGGGAGGGACAGCAGGCGGTGGGCGTGGGCGAGAACACGGAGTGGGGGTGGGCGGGAATGAAGACCAATGAGCAGTTTGAATGGTGAGTGTGGAGAGGCCATGAAGGCTTTTGACAGGGGGTATCGTGATGAGATGAGAACTGTGATTTGGGAGGATAGTTAACAGCTGGGGAGATTGGTTGGCAAGGGCGAGACTGAGGGACCTGCTGGAGATCTTGGCGATAGTCAGGTAAGAGGGGAGGGGTTGAGCTGTGGGGAGGAGCTGTGAGTTATTGGGGTTGGGTATGCAGCAGGGAGGTGACCAAGGGCACTGAGATTTGGGCGTGGTGCCAGAAATAGAAGCGGAGACACAGGAGAGAGCTAGCCGGCTCCATAGATAGACCAACCGACACTGGACTTGGTCCTGGCGCCTGGGCCAGACCAGCAAGGCTCTGACGGGACTGCCGGACCCAGCTTGGGAGTGCAGACAGAGGTGGGCAAGGAAGAGCAGGAAGATGATAATTTCCTTCCAACTTTCTCTGGGAGAATTTTCTAGAAGGAAACCGTGCCTTTCTGCCATCCTCTCTCCGCGTCTGTGTCCCTTCCCCAGCTCAGGTCCCCCAGTGCCACCCACACAGCCAGTTCATGCTTCTGGTGGCACCCACAGTGTGGAAAGCTCTTCCTAGTTGCTGTGCCCCCCTCCATGTTGGAGCCCTGCCTCCCCCTGTCCCAGCAGCCGCCTGTGCCCTTTGGGTGCTGCAGTCATAGACCCTGAGCTGGCCTCCAAGCGATGAGAGGCTCAGAGTAGGCTGGGGCAGGGGCTGGAAGAGCCCACCTGTTGCCTAGACTCCTCCACTGGAGTCTAAGCAGCAAGATGGGCGGCCAGGGCAGCCCGGGGTGTGTGGCCGCAGAGGACAGTGTAGCCCGGGGGTCAGGGGACAAGGCAGCCTCCTTCCCCTCCGACTTATTGAGCTGGTGTGGAGGTGGCTGCATGGATGCTTATTTCTCTCACTGGGGTGTGAGTAGGGCTGTGACATTTGTCTTTGGTGCCCACGTGGGAGGGAGCACCAGGAAGGGTTAATGGTCAGGAGGGTGGCCAGGAATTTGTTCCCTGGTGGTTTTTGAATGAGTTGATGGAACTGCTTTCTCTCTGCAGCCACGCCTCTCCCATGTGCATCTGCAGAGAAGGCCCACGATGGGCTGCTCTGGGTGCTGCTTTGGGTGCCGGGCTGGGTGGGGGGCCTTGGGTTCGCCTTAGGAGAGGTTACCGCAGCCGTCACTGTCTGCTCTGTGTTCTGGAAGTCACATGCGTCCGTGAGGCACGTCTGTCTCTATTTTATAGATGAGGACAATGAGGCTCCAATAGATGAAGGGACTTATCTCTAGTCATTGGCTGAAGTAGACTGGAGCCCACGGCTCTGGCCTCTCAGGCCCTTCCTTCCCTCCTTGGGTCAGGGTCGATCCTGTGGGGGGTGGGCCCCAAGGGTTAGGACCCTTCAGTCTAAACGAACAGGACAAGCATCAGTGCACTAGCTCATGGCACCTGAGGGGAGAGCTTTGGGACAGCCAGGGGCCTGCCTGTCACCTGCACTCAGCTCGGTGTGGCCTCTGCCTGGGTCTGCAGCACTGTGCATCCCGTGCAGGAGGACTTCCCGTGAATGCTGGGAAAGGCGCATTCAGATGGGGCTCTAAAGGGGCACGAGACTGTCCTGTCCCCGCTCTTCCCGGAGGTCAGCCCTTTCCTCCCCATGTCCCTGTGGCCCTGCCAGAGGCCACGGCTGCACTGTATCCCCTGGGGCTGGCCTGGGCGGTGTCTGTGCTTCCTCATGGTAACGGGGGTCAGAGGAGAGGGTGAAGGGGTCCCCCTCTGCTGCTTCTCCTCCTGTGTTCCCTCCTCCTCCTCTGTGACCCTCCCCTTCCTGCTGTTCCCTGCCACTTCCCTCTCCTTCCCCCTCCATGCCCTCCTCTGCCTCTTCCTATCACCTTTGTCCCCTCCCCCTTCCTCTCCTCCCCCTGCTCCCTCTCTCCCCCTCCTCTCTGCCCTGTGCTCCTTGTCTCTGGGTACTGCTTTCCCCTGTTCTCTTTGCTTCTCCCTTTCTCTGATTTGCCCTCTTCTATCTCTCCCTCCTTCTCCTCTCCCCTCCTTCTCCCTCCCTCATAGTTGACAACATGCCTGCCCTCCCCTCTTAAGAGGAGCCTGTCAAGCCCTTCTCACTGGGAACTGAGGAGTCCAGCCACAGGCCGGGCTGCTGCAGTACCCACTCCAGGTGGTTACATGGTGCCTACCCTGGGTGACTCCATGGTGCCCACATCAGGCTTTATCTCCTCAGTCGCTGGGCCCCGATCCTGTCTCCTGGGAACTTCTCTGGGGCTCCCTTGGGTGCAGCCTTTAGGGCCAGCAGTGTCGAGGACCCTGAGCTCCCTGAGAGCGGGCATCTCATCAGATAAAGTTATATGGCCAGGCTAGAGGTCATTGAATTGAGTTATTTTCTCAGGCCTTACTTATTTTTAAGCAGTCTACTATTTTAAAAACAACTTTGTGCACAACTCCAGTATATCGAACAGAACTGAGCTGTGGGTTGAGCTGGGGGTGAGGACTTTGACCTGGCCGTTTGCCCACACAGGCTCTGTGTGTAGTGAGCCCTGTGGTGAGGGCCCACGGAGGGAGCAGACCTGCCACACCTGGACAGTGAGGGCAGGAGAGGATGCGGGAGGCACAGTGCTGGGCCGGGTGGCACAGAGCCCAGCAGGCCCCAGGATGCCACGGGGGGAACTAGCAGGGGCTCGGAGTTGCTCAGGGAAGCGGCCAAGTGAAGGTGAAGGTTGAGCAGTCAGACAGGAGGCAGTGGTGGCAGCGGTCTCTGAGGTGGGGCATGCGGGCCACCCTGGCAGTGGCCTCCCACAGCCCTGGCCGGAGCTGCGCTGGGTCCAGGCAGTAGAATCCAGTCCTTGGGGCAGAAGGGCCCCAGAGCCCTCGCCCTTTCCCAGGGATGCAGGTTGGTGGCTTGGCTGGGCTGGATCTGGGCACCTGGGTCACTGGTGCTGTGGTCCTGAGCAGGATCCTCCTGGGTCTGGTTTCCCGCCCACTGCACTCATCACCACCCTGGTCACATCCCCACCATTGGCAGTGACTCTGCTCTTGGCCGGACCTCTGTGTGGTAGCTGGGCTTTGTTTAGCTGACCAGATGCCCTGGGTGGTAGATTGCCTGTGATGTCCAAGGGATTTTGATACTTCTGGCCAAGAGCAGTGATTTAGGCATAATTTCTTGGGCTTCCCAGTTGCTTCTAGTGGCCAGAGAGTCCCCACAGGTGCCTTGAGAACCAAGCCATTTGAAGTCAGGATGGAAACACCATATCTGCCAGCTGGTTCCCGGGGTCACTGTTATGATGATGATAATAGGGGACTGTTCGTCAGCACACCCTCTGGTCCTGCATCCAGGCGGTCATGCGGGGGGCACAGAACCCGGAACCATCACCAAGCCAGCTTTCTTTCCATTCCTCACCTTGACCACGGAGCTCCCAGGGGCCATACATCGGTTTAGGTGGAAAGGTTAACCCTTGGCACTGGTGCCTGATGTCCTCCTAACATGCACCAGGGCAGACATAACTAATCAATCACAGTCTCTTTCCCCTGAACCCAAATGAGGACTCATGGTCTTCAATGACCTGACTCTCAGATGCCGATTCTGCTCAGTGGCATGCGTGCGTTCACTCATCTGTCCATTCATGCACCTGGTGAGACATTTACTGAGCTGCTGTCATAGGCCAGACACTGTGCAATGTGAGGGGAGGAGGGCGTGGTCCCTGCCTGTCGTGAGGAGCTGAGTGTGGTGGAGAGACCTGTGAGTGGCTTCTGACTCTGTTATGCTGGACATTGGAGAGCGGAGTTAGAACTCTCTCTTCAGGAGCCGACAGGAGCCGGGACCTAGTCGCTGAGATGTCGGAAAGGGGCAGGGTCTTGTGCTGTGTGGGATGGAGCCAGAGCTTTCCCTGTGCCCTGTGCTTCATGACGCCCACAGCAGATGGCAGGGCCCGGAAGGTGGGCCTCATCCGAGTAACAGGACAAGCTCAGCTGTGGTGAGCCGTCCTCACTGGTGCCTTCTCTCCCACAGGAGCAGGGGCTGAAGGCCAATAGCTCCAAAGAGCTGAGCACGTGTTTCACAGAGGTGAGTGGGGCAGAGTGCGGTGGTGCAGGGGCCTGGTCACGGGAGGCTGTTTCCAGGTGAGCCTCAGACTCAGGGCCCTCGGATCCTGTTGCGGGCTGGGCCAGCTGAGCTCCTGGCCCTCCTGGGCCTGCTGGGCACACACACAGGAGCAGGGGCTGAAGGCCAATAGCTCCAAAGAGCTGAGCACGTGTTTCACAGAGGTGAGTGGGGCAGAGTGCGGTGGTGCAGGGGCCTGGTCACGGGAGGCTGTTTCCAGGTGAGCCTCAGACTCAGGGCCCTCGGATCCTGTTGCGGGCTGGGCCAGCTGAGCTCCTGGCCCTCCTGGGCCTGCTGGGCACACAGACTTGGCTGTCTTGGGAGAGACACTGCCTGCTCTGAGCAGGGCCCTGCCAAGCCTTCCTGACTCTTTAAGGCAGGTGTGCAGAGCACCTGCGCGTGCTGGTTCTGTGAACTTGAGACAGAGAGGACACAGCCCCTTCCTCACAGGAGCCCCGGTGCATGGTGGTATCTGACTGTATGATAGTCTGTCTATAACTTACCCGAGAAGAGGCCACGTAAGCTTCCACAGCAGGAGGAGAGCGCAGTCAGAGATATGCAGGGGGTGCTCTATGGAGGGGAGGAATCGGCCACATTTAGGAATAGGAGGAACAGAGCAGCTCTCTCCTCTCCTCAAGAAGGTCCTGGGGACCCGGGAGCCCCTTCCCCTTGAGATCATTATCTCGCCCCTTCTCCCTGGCCTGCGTCAGGCCTTCTTCCTCCCCGGGCAGTGTCAGCCAGGCTGTCCTGGGCACCATGGCACTGCCTTCCCCAGCTGGGGGCTCAGCCCAGCTCCCCGGAAGCCTGGCTCTGCCTCCAAGAGGGTGGGCAAAGGGGAGCCCCCTGGATGGGTGGGAAGGCAGCGGCATGGGGAGTCAGTCCTTTTCTTTGCCTGCTCCCAGCCCTGCTGACTCCTTCGTTTGTTTGTCTTTCCTGTTCTCTTTGCTCTGTCCCTTTCTGCCGTGGCCTCAGCTCACCACCAACATCATTCCAGGGAGTAACAAGGTGATCAGACCCAACTCAGGCCCCTGCCGAGCCAGCCCGTCGGCCGCCTTGACCGCTGTCTCCTTCCTGATGTTGAAGCTGGCCTTGTAGGCTCTGGGCATGGCATCTGGAGGTTTCCGAAAGCTACGTGGACGAGAGCACCCGCCTGCTGAATGGACACACACACACACACACACACACACACACACACACACCTTGCAAAAAATTTCCCTCACCTTGTCTCTGAACCTGTCTGTTCCCAGGTTTCTTCTCTGGAGAAGTTTTTCTAAGCCAAACAGACAGTAGGCGGGCAGCCTGAGAGCCTCCTGGGGGGCCCCTGGCAAGGGCACCCCAGGGCCAAGGAGGGCGCGAGGGTCTAGACATGCCCCACACCTTCTCCTGGTGTTTTCCTCTCTGGACCCTGACGAGACCCCTGTGGCTACGGGACTGTGGCCGTGCCTGGTGTGGTCTGAGGCAGGACAGTGGCTGCTGCTCTTCTCAAGTTGCCCACTCTGGGGACTTGCTGGGGCTGGCAAGGGGCGTCAGGTGGCAGAGCAGTGGGGCTGGCCCCTGGGTCCAACTGGGCACCAGTCGCACCTCCACGTGCTTTGAGAGTGGAGTTTATTTTGCCCTCCCTCTGGGCTGGGCAGGTCTGCTTCTGGCTTGTGGAGGGGTGTGCACGGAGGTCCCCCACTGTGGCACGGGCTGGGCAGCTCCAGGGCCTTGGGGGCTCAGCCCACCTGGGACACCTCCTCAGGAGGAGGGAGCAACACTTGGCCGCAGCTCGGGGCTGCTGCTTCCTCTTGGTGGCAGGAATTTTGAAATAAAAAAGAAATGATTCTTCGGTGGCTCTCTTTGGAGAGGGGGCTGCTGAGAGGGGCAGCGAAGACCACAGTGGACGTCCACCACCCCACGCTCTGGTCTCTGCAGCTCTCTCCCCACTTCCACCTTATCTTTCCTCATTTCTGAGACATACGCCAACTGTATGTACACAACATGTTGCCCTTCTCAACATATATGTATATACACATCCATATACATATATCGTGTGGTCTCCCCTTTCTCCTTTTTTTTAAGAAACAAAACTATTGAAATAATACCCCAACAGATGAGCGAAATGTATTATTGTAAAGTTTATTTTTTTTATAACATTGTCTATAAAGGGATCGGAGGAGGTGGCCTCCCCGTGTCCCGGCCCGTCGGGCCGCCGGGCCGTGGGAGGGGCTCCTGATCGCATTCACGCTGGCCAGGCTCCAATAAATGTCCTCGGAAGCAGCTTGGTTTCTGCCTCACTCCCGTGTGCCTTCTCCCTGCTTAGTTCCTGGCCCAGCCGCACCTTGGCTGCTTACCTGGGGCTCCTGGGTGGGGCCATCTGTCACGTGTGCTCGGTGTGGGTGACGAAGCTCCGTTAGGAGATGCTTGTATACTTGGTGGGTCTGGGGTCCCACTGTGCTGAGTCTGTCTGGCCACTCACCTGTCTGTCCCACCTCCCCTTCCCAATGAGTGCCAGCGCCCTTCGGCGGCTGGTCCCAACCTGGAAGGGAAGGAGTGGCCATGAGGATGGAGGTGAGGGGACAACTTGTCACACTTAGGGTATGTTTTTGTTTGAAGGCTGCCTGGGCGACCCTGTAGTTGGCCCTGCTCGTCTGCCCGCTGGGACTCCTGGTTTACTTAAGGTGTGTGATTGTGAGGCAGGGACCTGGCTTCTTGGGTCCCACCAGGGAAGGAAGACGCTGTGGCTCAGCCCTGCTCCTTGTTTTCTCTACTTACCACCCAGCCTCCACCAGACATGAGCCTGCCATGTTCTCCCGGAGAGACCAGAAGGATGCCTGCTAGCTGAGTGTGTACATGCGTGTGTGGGCTTGCAGGTGCTCACATGTGTGTGCCAGTGCACATGACAGGAGAGAGGAGGCAAGGTTGCCAGTGAGGGATGTTCCCGCTGTCGGCATGGCCTTCAGGGGTGCACACCATCCCATCCTGTCACCTTTGGGAGATGGGCTGCTGTTTTCCATTCTCCCAATCCAGGGCCCTGCAAGTGGCTCTTGTTTCTGGCCACTCATGCTCCACGTCCACGGTGGTGGTCACTGTGATGTACAGCGTCTCAGCCCCTGCATGGAGGGTCGCTGAGGAGCCCTCTTCCCCATCATCACTGGCCTGACTCTGTGGGGCCACTTGGGATCCATGTGTTTGCAAACAGCAAAGTCTGGTTGACTTCAAGGCTTGGTGGGGGGAATGGCTCACAGCATCAGTGTTCCTAGGACAGTCGCCAAAGAACATCTGTAGGGCTGGATGGCAAGATCATAGGGTCAGCACGCTGCCTCCTCCGTGATGAAGGACCACCAACCGCCATCCAGCTGTGTGCACTGGGACCGTGTACCTACGTCCTGCCATTCTTGGGTGCAAGGATACGTCACGTCTGGCATCCCTCATGGGAAATAAGCCCTTGGATTGCATGATGGGGAAGAGGAAGTTTCCCAAGAAGAAGTGGAGGTGCCATGATGAAGGGAGGAGTGGATTCTGGGCAGCTTTCCTCTGCCTTAAAACGTCTCCCAGGCACCGCGTAGCTAAACTTTTACCATTAAATATTCATTCCTTTGGTTGAGATGACTTCTGTTCTCTGTGATCCTCTCAAAATGTGTTAATAAAACTGGGAAGAATAAAATGTTACTATTTAATGTTAATTAGCTTACTAGTGAGCCCAGACATGGAGCTTGGGCTTGGGGGAGATAAGGGGAGAGGAACAGGAAAGAAATCAGGAGATTGGTCGGGGCTATAGAGATAGATCTGAGACTGTTTTGGAGTTCTGGGAGAGTCACCACATGCAGTGTAGGCCAGCCGAGCCTTTACCCCAGAGTCAGCAAAGTCTATGAAATGAACTTGCTTTGCCTCCAGCCCCCTGGGGACTCCTGATCTGGGGCACACATTGTCTGCAAGGCTGTGCGATCTTCCCTATGTTTTCCAGGCTCTAGTACCTTGGCAGGTTGGGACATAGCGATGCTAATCCCCTCGCTGGAAGGCTTCCAGCCTGGGATGATTTTGCTCAACCAAAACATCAGCTTCCCACCTGGCCCCTGCCCCTGCTGCCCTCCTTTCAATGCAGCTAGGCCCCACTTGGACCTGTCTGAGCGCCCAGCTGAGCCCCCACCCACACCCACCAGCCGTGGCTGGGGAGCCAAGGAGGCAGATCAGGAGCTCAGGGGACTCGGCATCAAGCCAGCCATGCCCGGGTCCTTGCTGCCCTGGGGTGGGCTGCACAGCTGGCCTCGTTCCAAATTTTCTCAGTTTCTTGTATCGCCCCCCCCTTGCCTTTGTAACCTTGGCAACATGGGTTTCCCAAGACAGCCCAACGCTTCTCTTGGGAGTCCTTCTAAGACATAAGCCCTGACTTGATCCTCAGGCCCTATAGCTGGACCCTGCTGTCTCCTCCAGGCTGTGGTGATATCAGGCAGCTCCAGGCCTGCCGGGATGGCTGCCTCTGGCCTGCTACCTGGCTCCTGCTCAGGGCTCATCTGCTCACTGAGATGCCCACCCCGGAGACCAGTGCTGATTAACTCCCAGGGTCTGCTGGTCCACTTGCAATGGCTTAACTTCATGCTAACGGGCCATGAGTATGTGCACATGTGCGCGTGTGTGCACGTGCGCCTGCCAGTCCCTAATTCCCAGCCCTGTCCCACTGACCATCAGGTGCCTGCATAAGACTGACTTTACTCATATAAGGGCTAAGCACGCTAGAGAAATTCTTTGCCAGCCTCTCCTAATCTCTGATGTGAATTTGAACTCGATCTTCCCTCCAAGTGGGCCAGAATGCCAAGGGGATGACTCTGTGACAGTCCAAGTAAATGTGTTCATAGCCTGTTGCCCATTCTTCGGTGTCGGTGGGGGTAGATATTTGTCTTTAACAAACGGACTAAATTTTTCTTAGGGTAAACCAGTCATTTGGAGCCAAAAATGGTAAATAAGTTTGGTAACATTCTTAGTGGTTGGTTTAAGTGGTGGAGAGACTGGTTTTTAGTCACCTGTTCAACCTTGGTTAGCTCACCTACAAAGTTCTTTTTTTTCCTAATCCTCACCTAAAGATATTTTCCCATTGATTTTAGAGAGAGTGGAAGAGAGAGGTAAAGACAGAGAGAAACATTGATGTGAGAGAAACACATCGATTGGTTGCCTCCTGCACAAACCCTGATCAGGACCTGGGCAGGGGGCAGGGAGGAGCCTGCAATCAAGGTACATGCCCTTGACCAGAATTGAACCTGGGACCCTTCAGTCCGAAGGTCGATACTCTATCCACTGAGCCAAACTGGCTAGGGCTACAAAGTTTTATTAGATGATAATTAAGATCCTTCTAAGCTCCAAACAAGCTTCAGAGGGGAGAGAAGAGAGACAGATGGACAGACGATGCTGAGATGGTTTCCTGCCCAGCACCCTCTGTCTGAGTAATGGGACCCCGGCCCACCCAAGTGGCTACTTGGAATTTCTAGGTTCTGATGTGTTTCCTAAAATCCCAACCACATCACTCCATTGTACACCTCCTACCTTAAAACGGGGGCATTAGAATCATCACAAAGATGCTCTTTACAAAATCAGGGCTGTGCCGACTGTCAATTAACCAGAACATTACTTGCCGCATTCCACTTCCAGAGTGAGTTATTTCTATATTTTTTGTGCTGTACTTTTCAGAGCAGAATAAGGGAGTAAACATTTTATAAGGGTTTCCATAGCATTACTGAAAACCCAAACCGAATGTAGCTGTTTTAAACTACGTGTATTTAAGACTTAACTAATGCCTCCATAGCCCGCACCCTGTATCAGGCACTGTTCCGAGTTGCATGAATATTAACTCCTTTCCCCCTACTTGGGTGCAGCCAGTTTGGCTCTGTATCCCCATTCTACAGAAGAGCAGACTGAGGCTCAGAGAACTTACCATCTTGCCCAAGATGGTACATGGGGGAGGGTGCAGCACTCAGACGCAAACCCAGGCAGGCTGGCTTGCAGGTCTGTGCTTTACTCACCGTGCCAGGCTGCCAACCCTCACTAAGCTGCCACGATATGCCCTGCCTCGCACTGGCCGGTGGCTGCCACCTGGGGGGCTCCAGTGCTTCGCTTGCCTCTCCCTCCCCGGCCTACAGGGCAAACGTGGGGGCATTCTGTAAACTAGTTCATTGAATCAAGTGTGGTGTAGACTCAGAAGGGAGAGAATGTGAGGAAGATGCTGCCCCAGACAGGGCCCCACCCCAGGCCTTTCTGGTGGGACAGTAGCGGGTAGGGGCGAGCACCCCACCTTGGTGTTTGCCATCCTGATTTTCCTGGGAAAGATCATTCCCATGTTAGAAAACAGCTTTGACTGGCAGGCAGCCTCTCTGGGAGGAGGCTGGCTGGCCGAGAACCTGCGCATGGGACTGGATTGCTCTTGCCTTGGGGGCACTGTGGCGATGAGGAAAGACGATGCATTTGGGGGTGAGGCCAATCTGGGTTTGAATCCCAAATCTTTCATTGACCAACTGGGTGGCCACATCCAATCTGGGCTTTGGTTTTCTCATCTGTAAATGAGGATGGCAGTCCCTGCCTCATACAAACACTGCTGAAGTTAAACGGGTACCCCACGTATCCAGTATGCCATGCTCTTCCCTTCACCCCCGGGCATGCTGGCCCGGGCCTTCATGGGTTCTCAGTACCTGCTTGGCTGGCCAGCTTTCCTACTCTTGGCAGTGGGAGGAGCTGTGCTGGGTTCTGACCTCGGAGCCTCTCCCTTCCTCCTCCTGTGCCCTGAGCCGCTTTCCACGAATGACCCATGGCAGACAAAGAACAGGACCATTCCCAGGCCCCGGCCTGTGCTCTTGGAAGCTTTGCCGAGAGGAGTTGAAAAGGCAGGAGGGGTGAGGAGGAAGAAAAAGGGGACCTCCTGGTATTTGTAAGTCACTGCTGATTTGATCGGCCAGTCGCTGGGGACAATGGCTACGGAACATCCAGATGTCATGTTCTCTGGAGTCCCCTGGATTGGCCACCTTCTCTCCACTCATGAAAACAGAGGATATGCCACTGCAGTGAGTGCACCAGCTCAGAACCCGGGATGGGAAGCATCGATTGGCCCCGGGAGCTGGGGCAATGATAGCACCCTCGGGAGGTAGGCAGGCTGGTGCGGGTCCCTGTGGGGCCAAGGCAAGAGCAAGTGGCTTAGCCACCACAGGTTCTCAGGAACTTCCTCCAGGGAGGGAATCTCAGGCCCCCAAATCAGCTTTCGGGAACGAGTGCGGAGTCACCTCGATGCTTTCTGAGCAGAACTATCTCTCCCTTGGAATTTTTCTACAGAAAAAGGCTGGCAATAAGCTGAGCGTCTGATGATATGTCCAAGTCCGTTTTCTTTCTGCAGAGAGTCAGGGGTCTACTGGCAAGAACGCCAGGACCCCAGGTTCAAACTCTGGCTTGGCCACCCATCAGCTCGTGAGATTAAGTCACCGAACTTCTCTGAGCCCCAGGAAGGGTGCTTTAGATCAGGCACTGGCAAGCCTTCTGTGAAGGGCCAGCTGATAAACATTACAGACTTTGTGGACCATGTCATTTTGGTGGCTGCTATCCACTGGGCTATTGTAGCTGGAAAGCAGTCGTGGACAGTATGTCAGTGATGGAGACTGACTGTGTCCTGATAACACCGTGTTTACAAAAATAGGCCTAGGGTGGATTTGGCCCCTGGGCTACAGTTTGCCACCCCTTCCCTGATGGTCTCTGAGATCCAGCTCTCACTCCCAGGCAGTCTGACCACAGGGCTTTGGTGGTGCCGAGGGATAACGGGGCTGACGCTATCCTTAGGTTGGAGGAAGAGAGAGGGCAGGTTGCCACTCTGATGAGCGAGTTGGACTCGCAGATGAGCTGGTGGGAGAGAAAGCTGGGAGGAAAGGCCCTGCCTGTGAGAGAAACCAGGCAGCCCGTGGGCCACACACACATAAGCATGGTCGGAGCATGGGAGCCGCAGGTAGGTTGTGAAGTTGTGCTCTACACAGGGCGAATGGGGCTAAAATTCCCCTGCACCCACCCAGGGCCTCCTCCGAGGAGGGGGCATTGTTCCCTGATCTTCATGACAGTGTTGGCATGCATTGGAGCAGGCCCTGTGGCTGAGAGCAAGGGGTGGGAGGGGAGAAGGGCCACTGAGGCATGGCAGCAGAGCCCCCGAGAGCCCCTGTGTGGCGGTCGGCAAGTCACTTAACCTGGCTGGCCGCACTCTCCTCATCTACAAAGGGAAGGGTCAGGGGGTTGCTCTCCAATGCGCCTTTCCACAATGGAATTCTGTGATGCGATGACTGCCAGCTATTTCTGAACTCACCAGCCCGGCACAGAATGACTTGGAAAGAGACGGAATTCATTTCTCTCAATAAACACTGCTACCCCGCTTGGTTGCACCAATTTTTCAGCAAGTGTCTTGTGCGGAGCTGTGGACTGCAGCTGTGGGCTCCTTCTGCGTATGGCTGCGTGTGCCCACGTATGCCCCTCACTCTCTGCCCAGGCCTGCTCCTGGCAAGACAGTGTCTCCTGGGAAGCCAGCACCTGCTGGGCCACACGGAACAGGGCCTGCCCCAGTCCTGACCTCCCTCCCTGGGGAGGCACTCTCCAGTTACACCTGGTTGCTGCTTATGGTGTCTCCTACACTTGGGCACCCAGACCGGAAGTGACTCATTCTCAACTAACTGCAGGAGTTTGCACACCCAGCATAGCCATCATGATCCAGGCTTCCAGGAAAACTTCCCTCTTGACTTTTCCTGGGCCTGCTCCTCCCCTCCTCCAGCCACCCACCCACAGGCAGGAGGCTGGCAATTTTAAATAAAGGCCACCGTTCTCACTCTACTCCATTCATTAAAAACCAGCTGGCCAAACAAATCCTTGTGAGATGACACTTCTGGCCCAGGCCATCCTTCACTTTTATCCTCGGTGGAAGATGGAAGGCCTTTTTATTCAGGGGCCCCGGCCACCTGAAATCACTCTTCTGTGTTATAAAGCTGCACGAGTGTGAGGCCACAGCGACCCAAAGGACTCATACTAGTATTCCAGGAAGGGTGTTGATAGCATTGCTCTTCTGAATGGAGGACACTTGACTGTATTGTTGATTGGAAATGGCCCAGAGATGCTGTCATTCCGGGTGACAGGGATGGCCCTCTGCCAGACCTGCAAACTCACCCAAACCCGTGTGCTTCACTGCCTGGCCCAGGGCAGCCGTGCAAACAGGTCTGGGCAAGCTAAGGAACGTTTGTGTAAGCAGCCTTGCTGCCGGGTCCTTGCTTGGGAATGGGACTGAGCTGGTGCTGAGGGTCACGCTACCCGACACCTGCCCTCAGTGTGCCCGAGAAAAGGATCCATGTAGAGCAGCCCCAGCAGGGCTGCCTTCCCCGCGCATGGCAGGTAAGCTCAACCTGGGCATCTCCATGTAGACTGGTGAGTCCGAAGCTTCAGCAAGAAATGTAACAGTGGCAGGAGAGAGGGAGGACTCTGGGTGCTGCCTCCTGAATTACTGTGATTGGTCACATGATTGATTTCCAGTGGAAAATGGGTACTCCCAGGGGGATCCCCCGGGTCCTGTCCTTCCTCTGAAGGAACTCTGATGGCCACCTCAGGGGGTTGCTGCTGTCAACTTATGATAGTTGGCGCCAATTCAAATGCCAACCGGAATCCCCAGTTTGGGGTGCTGTGAAGTAAGACATTGTTTAGTGCTAATAGCACAATAGTGCTACACATGGCCTCTGAACATGGAACAGCTTGATGGTGCTACAGTGCGACTGTTCTGCATGGCTGTGAAGCTGCCCCCAGGCCTGGCAGCTCTGGGGCCAGGTGCCTCTTCAGCCCTGTAGCTCGGCTCCTCTCCCGCCTGCTCCAGTCTGCTCCACCCAGACATTTCCTGTATTCTCCCGAATTCAGTATCTAGTAGAAAAGTCTGCTCCTGGAGCCAGAGGGGAGCTGGCTTTTACAGACAGAAGCCTCAGCCCTGGTTCCTGATTGGCCCATCCTCATGCAAATGATACCAATTCCTCACAGTTTGATTGGTCCAAAGTCTTGATTGGTCAAAACAGAGTAGCTCTGATTGGATGGGGAAAACCTCAGTCCTATTGGTTGAAATAGGACTCCAGGAGCTCCTTTATAAGGTTTGGCTCAGATGCAGAAACAGTGTAGGTGGGCAGTTTAACTGCACAGGGGCAGGCAGTCCAGTGCTGCAGTTTGCTATTTGTGTGAGAAGCCCCTGTGCAGAAATGGCTGCTAGGCTCTGTTTTTTTATTTTTTTATTTTTTTTTATTTTTTATTTTTTTATGGCTATGCTGTTGTCCCAGAACCCCATCTGCTGCACAGGGGCAGGCAGTCCAGCACTGCAGTTTGCTGTTTGTGTGAGAAGCCCCTGTTCAGAAATGGCTGCTAGGCGCTGTGTGTGTGTTTTTTTTTTTTTATGGCTATGCTGTTGTCCCAGAACCCCATCTTTAAAGATCATCTTTACCACATGGTTTTGAGATGTTGCCTGTCTCATTTACTAATTTCTTACCTATGTTCTGGGCCTATCTTGGGACTGTCCTGTTCCATTGGTTCACTAATGTATGTATGCCAATGACACACCATTTTAATTACTGAGGCTGTATACTGTTTTCAAATTGTCTAGTAAGACTAGTCTCCCCTCATGGCTCTTCTTTTTTTAAAAATATATATTTCTTTATTGATTTCAGAGAGGAAGGAAGAGGGAGAGAGAGATAGAAACATCAATGATGAGAGAGAATCATTGATTGGCTGCCTCCTGCATGCCCCCCGACTGGGGATCGAGCCTGCAACCCAGGCATGTGCCCTTGGCCAGAATCGAACATGGGGCCCTTCAGTCCGCAGGCCGAAGCTCTGTCCACTGACCCAAACTGGCTAGGGCATGGCTCTTCTTTTTAAAAATTACTTCTCAGGTTGTATTTGCTTGTTTATATTTCCATATAAACTTTAAAATACCGGGTCTAGTTCCAGGGGAAAAATAAAACCCATTGGTATATGATTGGGGTTGTATTCAATGTATAAATTAATCTAAGGCGTGTTGACCTTTTCATGATATCGAATCTTTCCATCCAAGAACACAGATGGAGCCGGGGGTGGGGAGAGAGAAGGCGCTCCAGCTGCAAGGTCTCCAGGCGGATGCTCAGTGGGGTGATAGCATAGTGAGTCTCAGTATTGCGCCCAAAGTCGCCATTTCCCCGAGCCATTCCCCAGCTGTTCCTAGTTCACTCCTATTTAAGATTTCATGAAAGGACACAAGGAGCACTAAGGAAGTTCATTTAGCGAGATGCACTAAACATGTGACCTCATTTCGTTACCTCCTGAACATCCATTTAGGATTAGGATTGTTCAGTGACACTGTGGGGGGAATCAAAGGAAGACAGGTTACACGTTTAATGGGTGCTTCCTGTGTGCTAAGACTGGGAGCGGCTTTACAAGGAGGCAAACATTTCCAGGCGCCCCAGCGCAACTACCTGGCTTCAGCAGCTTGCAGTGCGAGACACAGCGGGTGGGATCCTCTGACACTGACCCACAGAGCACATGCAAAACGGTCTTTACGTTTCCAACGTTAGAGAGAAAGCCATTGCAGAGAGCAGAGATGGGCCTCAGCGAGGTGTTGAGAGCCAGGAAATGTCCCCTTGTCTTTCCATGTAGGCCCCTCCCTCCGTCCAGACCAGCCTCCTTTTGGCATTAGGCCCATCCTCATCCAGGCCAGAAAACTCACGCTCAGCAGAGGTGGCAATGGCTGTCCTCTCTCTGTGCGTTGGCATAGGCCGTTCCTTCTGCTGGGATGCCCTTTTCAACGTTGGCTGCCTGGCATCCCCTGCCCATTCTTCTAGACTCAGCTCCACCCACCGCCACCATGAAACACCCTGACTCTTTCCTGTAGCAGACAGCCACTGATGCCGAGCCACCCTCCTGGGGGCGCTCCGGGGCAGCGAGCTCTGTGTCCTCTACCTGAGTACTTCCCCAGGCTACGCCCACAGGGCAAGCTTCAAAGAAGGCCTCTCCATTAGACTCTGATCTTCTCCAAGGCAAAACTTCATTTGAAATTCAGTGCTGGACGCATAGAAAACACCCAATATGTGCCTGTAAAAATGGACAGGCTAACAAAGCAATACGCAGAGCCCCCAGTTCAAATCCCAGTCCTCCATCATCACCCCTTACCACAACTAAGTGACCTTGGACAAGGTATTACACCTCGGTTAGCCTCAGTGTCCATCCGCATAAAATGGAGAGGGTAATAACATTCCTCTCAGGATTGTTAATAGGATTAAATAAGATACCACAGGTAAAATGCCTACAAGGCACTCAATTAATGTTAGTTACTCTCAAGGCCACTAATGAGATTTTAGTTAATGAGGCTTGAAGCTTGAGCTGTACATTTAACAAGAGGATTGAGGTTTGGGCTGGGGCTCACGTTTTTTATAGGAGAGCTATTTCTACCGCACTCTGCCCCTTCCAACAGCCGGCCCTTCGGAGGCCCTGCCGTCAGGGTCAGCGCGCCAGTGGCACTCGGAGCCCAGCAGGGCATGGGCTTTCCAGAGAATTCCTCAGAAATGCTTACGGAACACCAGACCCCAACTTTGCATAAGGTCCCAGGAAAGCACCGACAAAGGCCTGGTTATGTAATCTAGACAGCAAACAATTAGCACAAAATGCCCCCCAACAGCAGCGGGGGGCGGGGGGATACCCTGTAAGGCCCATGTCACTCCCGCGAGGGAGACCACAGAGAGAGCTGCTTGCATTAGCCCAAGTGTAGGGAAAGGGTTTTCCTCCCTAGAACAGACTTCATGAAAACCTTCATGCCAGCCCGCTGACCCAAAGGAGTGAGGCCAAGGCCTGGGCATCTTTTCTGGGGGTGGTGGGGTGGGGTGGGGGGCTGCCAAGTCGTTCTTCCCCAGGAAGGTGTGGTGAAGGGGTGAGGGGAATAAGAGTTTTTGGGAAAACCCACACTGCTAGCTGGCCCATTAGGGACTTTTTTTTTTTTTAAGATCTTAAGTATGTTTTTTAAAAATATATATCTTATTGATTTTTTTACAGAGAGGAAGGGAGAGGGATAGAGAGTCAGAAACATCAATGAGAGAGAAACATCGATCAGCTGCCTCCTGCACACCCCCTATTGGGGATGTGCCTGCAACCAAGGTACATGCCCTTGACTGGAATCGAACCCAGGACCCTTCAGTCCGCAGGCCAACGCTCTATCCACTGAGCCAAACCGGTCAGGGCTTAAATATGTTTTTATTGATTTTAGAGAGAGAGGAAGGGAGAGGGATAGAGAGATAGAAACATTGAAGAGAGAGAAACATCGATCAGCTGCTTCTTGCACGCCCCCTATTGAGGATCGAGCCTGTAACCTGAGCATGTGTCCTGACTAGGAATCAAACCATGACCTCCTGGTTCATAGACTGACCCTCAACCACTGAGCACACCAGCCAGTCTGGAACATCGATGAGAGAGAAACATCGATCAGCTGCCTCTTGCACACTCCCCATTGGGGATGTGCCTGCAACCAAGGTACATGCCCTTGACTGGAATCGAATCTGGGACCCTTGTGTCCGCAGGCCGACGCTCTATCCACTGAGCCAAAACGGCCAGGGCTGGTCAGGGACTTTTTAAGGCAGTTCCGCCGTGGGCTCCCCTGTGGTCAACACATAGCAGGCTCTGGATAAACGGTGTTGAATGAATACATTTGTCCTCATCTCAGGCTCTGAGCTCGAAGGGTTTCCAGAGGAACAGGAGAAGTAGGTCATGGGGTGGAGGAAGGGTGGCAGGCAGATCACGCCCCATCCAGGTGCCCACCTGCCTCCTTGAGTTGGCAGCACGCAGGGCCTCCTTTGTCCACGTGCCCAGGGAGCTGAGCCCAGCGTGGCCTGGGGAGAGATGTGTTTCTTCTAGTCAAGGGTTAACACCAGCTCTCAGCGATGTGGAGCGAGTTACTGCATAGATGATAAATCATAAAGAGCTGCTGAATAAATAGGCTATGCGTTAAAAGCCCTTAAATGTAAAATTAAATTTATATTGTGATTAGCATTTGCGAAGTTGCTGAATGCCAATCATGCGTGTGTCCAGCGGCTGCTCCCTTTGGAGGCGTGTGCATGTACGTGATACAGGTCCCAAGGCAAAGTCACGCGTGGCCCTTCCCACCCCTACCATGTTAGTAATTCTGTCTTTGGCAATGGTGCCGTGGGAGCTTTTAACTTTGAGACCACCCAGGATACAAGTCAAGGCCTTCAAAGTCAGCCTCCATCTCCCCAGATTCCACCAGTCCATGGAAGCCACGGGCAAAGGCGGCCTCATCAAAAGGCCAGGCCCTCTCAGCTCCCACAGCCTGGGCTCAGGGGATTCAGGCTCTGACCTTCTCCAGAGCAAACTTGAAAGATGGTGCCAAGTGCTAGACACAGCCCCTGGCGGTATTCCCACCAGGCCCAAGCAAAGAACACTGTTCCTCTCCCAGCTGGGCTCTCAGTGATGGAGAATGAGGGGACTGGTAGGGCCAAGGCCAGGGGCAAAGGAAAAGTTCCTCCACTTCAGCCAGGGGCCCCAGAGCGGCTAACTTTAAAAGACAAGGAAGAAGGGAGGGACCTGGGACCCCCCATCCCCTAATCTCTGGCTCTCCAGCTTCTCAGTGTCCGGATGAAAGTACCTGCCCTGCTTCACAGAAGCCCTGCGAGGAAGCAGGGGACCGTGGCTGTGAATAGCACTTTGGAACATAACGCTCCCCGCCTGCACCACGGCTAATTACTGCAGCTTCAAGACCACCCGAAGCTCCGTGCTCAGAGGGCTGACATCCCGGGC
Organism: Myotis brandtii; assembly: GCF_000412655.1. Classification (NCBI taxonomy): domain Eukaryota; kingdom Metazoa; phylum Chordata; class Mammalia; order Chiroptera; family Vespertilionidae; genus Myotis; species Myotis brandtii. The sequence goes on from NW_005357075.1 coordinate 1,921,364, forward strand.
CAGCTGGGTGTCCCTGTGAGCATCTTTGCCAACAGCCAGGGAGAGCAACATGGTGGGGTGGGGGTGTTTGTGGGGGAAGGTGTGCTTGCCTGATGTCAGGATCCTGGGTCTGGACAGCCTGGCTACCCAGCACCTCCAGAGACCCCAATTTCTCCCACTGTAAAATGGGGCTCAGACCACCTGGCCTCAAAGGCCCCTCCCATACCTGTGTGCTGTGAGTTCATAAACCAGACTGACATTTGTCTGACACTCCCTCCACCGATGTTCAGAAGTTTATTCAGAGACTTCATGCCCAGCATTGAGCCAGGTGGCCAAGTTCACACAAGAGAGAGGAGCTTCAAGCCAGGGCCTGACCTCGAGGAGCTGAGCCAAGCCAGAATGGCAGGACACGCCGGCCGCATCACTCTGCCGGGCACTGTCTTGTGTCATAAACACTAGCTGAGCGCTTACTATGGGCCAAGTGCTCTGTTACTCACTTCACTTACCAGGACTTTTTAAATCTTCCACTGCCCTATGAGGGAGAGTCCAGTCCCTCCGGTTTTATCAACGAGCAGCAGAAGGTCAGGAGGCAAATCAACTTGCCCGAGATCACACGGCTGTTCCGTGACAGAGCCAGGAAAACACGTGTCCTGCTGTATTCCCTAGTCTGCGTTCCTGAGCACAGGTGCTCGCTGGCTGGGGCTGGCAAAGGCTTCGGGGAAGAGGCGTTTATTTATGCGTGTATTTATGCCCCACCCACACAATTTCAAAAAGCCTTAAGGTTGTGTTTATAATAAAAGGTGTGCAATAACTTTAAAAGGTTGTGTTTATAAAGAAGGTGTGCAATAATTGTAAACGATCAAAATATACAAGATAAAAACCCATAGAATAGAAAGGGAAGATGATTATATCTGACATCGGAACCAAAATGCTTTATTTAAGCATTGGTTCATTCATTCATCTCTCCATCCAAGGAACATTTATTATCTCATAAGTTTCAGACACCAGGTATTCTGGGTGAGGTGTACTGAGCTGATCACACTCCCTCGCCTCGAAGTTGTATGTGTGCGTGTGCATGTGCGTGTGTGCGTGTGTGTGTGTGTGTGTGTTGAGAGAAGGGAATGAGTGTTCTGTTGGAGGAAAGCATGAGCATTGCAGTGGGCCCCTTTCCCAGACTTGGGGAGCCAGAGGTCTCCCTGAAGGATGTTTAGGAGAGGGGGGTAATACCATATTTCAGACATTATAGCTCCTAAGCATCAAATTTAATCATGTTTCTGGCAACCACGGTGAACAGGGAAATATGATGTCTTCCATCGTGGTCTAACAACAAGAAGATCTCATTTTCCTGTACTAAAATCTCAGACATATATACCCGTATTTCAGGGACATTGTCTCCCAGCATGGTGCGCAGATAGTGCAAACCTTCATCAAGTGTCTGCGGCTCCTAGCAATCCCCCGAGAGAGCAGAGAGAAGAGCACACATTTATACAGGGAAGCAAAGTCATGTAGCTATCTGTGTGGCTTTCTGATTCTCACACTTGTGCAGCCATTGAGCCAGAAGAATGTAGGCGTGGGCAGCGAGGAAACAGGACGTGGGAAGGAAACCTGTTGTATTAAGAGCCTACGTCCCATTCCCTGCGGTAGGCACGGCACGCACACCAGCTCACTCATCACTCCCAACTCTTCCAAGGGTCACTTGACCCCCTTACAGGTGGCAAATGGAGACTTACAGAGGCTGAGTGGCTGCCCAGGGCCACAGAGCCAGAGCTTATTGGGAAGGACCTAGACATTGAGCGGACTCACCCTGAGGCCGCCCCTCTGCTCAAGCTGGCCACCCACAGCACTCACCATTCCACTCATTCTAGATTGCCTGATCGCCTGGTCCCAACCACTCCTCTGACGAAAGAGGAAACTGAGGCAGGCAGGAGGCAAGCGACCACGTCCTTGGCTTTCCGACTCCCAGGCAGATGGGTCCCTCCTCCCTCACACCCTTTCCTGCAGAGGCCCGTTCACCCGGGTGGAGCAGCAGCTCAGGGCCCCCACGCTGACGGCTTCTCAGTGCCGAGGAGCCTGTGGGACCCCTTGCCCTTTGCCTGCCTCTGTTTCAAGGACCATGCACTTCAGTCCAGCCTGCGACCGTGCACAGAGTCCCCAGAGGGGCACATGTGCCGCCCTCATCCACAGGGTGCAGTGCCCACCACCCCATCCGTCTTTCAGCGTGAGGCCATCTCCACGGTGCACAGGGAAGCTGACAGGAGGGGGAGGGGGAGTCCTTCCTGCAGGCTCCTCCATGCACGCTTCTCTCTCTCCGTCCACTCTCTCTGCCTTTGACTTCTCTGAGTTCGTGTGCAAACAGTTAATGACATTTTTAAAAAGCCAAATGAGGGGCTTAGTAAAATTATTCACTAGTTGCAGATGATCGCAGGAAGAATACCATCCTGGGAGCCATTGAGGGAAATGGCCCTAGACTGACAGGCTCTCGATTGGAGTCTGAGACGGGAAGGCAGGCAGACAGGCAGCAGCCCCCCTGCAAAGTGGGCTTTCCCCAGCCCACTGCCAGGCCCCGTGTGGGCCTGTGGTCGCCCGAGACCACAAGCGGCTGGGTCGATGCAGGGCCCGGCCAAGGAGGCCGTTTCTATGGTCATTTCTCAGTCCACTTCCCTTCGGTTTGTTAGCTGGCTTCCCACACAGGGTCTCAGGGTGTGCTTCCGTGAAAGAGTAGAGAAATCCATCCCCTCTGTGTTCTGTGAACCAGAAACTTCTACGTGTGTGGGTATGTATGGACCCACCAGTACGCACACGCCTCCCTGTGGAGGCGGCGCAGGAGGAGCAATGCGTGCTGCCACATCACCCCTCCCTGTGGAGGCGGCGCAGGAGGAGCAATGCGTGCACCCACAGCCCTGACACAGTCATCTGGTCTGTGGCACCCCAGCAGGCAGCGCCATGTGCAGGCCTCTCAGCCTCACCCTCCCGGCCAGGAGAGCAGTGTCCTCACATGCTGAACATTTTTTAAAGTAAAAGATTGTCAGTAAACTTAGGACACTTAAGACCCAGGGTTTGTCGTTCCTGGTCCCTCCCTTCTGCCTTGTCATGAACAGTCAGCAGCTTTGGGACCCTTGTCTAGAGGGGAGGAGGTTTTGCCCCCCGCCCTGGCCCCACCAGTGCCCCTCACTCCATCACTGACGGTGAGGGACAATTCCTGTAAGGAGACTGCTCATCCAGCAGACTTTCCATGGAGCCGGGCCTGTGCGCTGGGCACATTGGAATCTTTCCCTTTTATCCTCCTCCTGAGGTTGTATCTATTTCCTCTCCATTTTGAGAGGCAGCTGTTGATCTTGGGTATAATGGCCTGGTGATTTTTAACAAGCTCCTTGTCCCTTTCTCAACCACATACCTGAACAAGCAAGACTTGAGGGTCCCCTTTTATTATCAGTGGCCCCACTTAGTAAGTAAGGCCCCCGCCCCCTCTTCTCCCTCTCTGTCCGGGCCCCTCTGGACCCCTTCCAAGCCCAGGCTCTTGCCCTGGGCAGATGTTCCTCCCTAACTTCCAAGTTCATTTCCCAGACGTCTGGTGCAGTGCAGAGCGAGGTCTTGGTGCAGATTCAGAAGGAGACTTGTGGATGCCTGGGTTTTACAATGGAACATCATTTTTCTTAACGAGGAAGGTGAGTCTGGGTAAACCAGGACATGCAGTTCTTTGGAGGGACAGGATGAAGAAATCCAGATGACTGCCAGCTTGATTATAAGATAAGCTTCCTGCAGAGGAACTCAGCTGAACTCACAAGAACAGATGTCCCCGTCTCCATCCGAAACCCAGACGCTCTCCCCTCAGCATTCTCTTCACACCCCCCATCAAATCCGACCAGGTCTAAACCCAGCGAAAGTTACACTAAATAGTTTCCTTCTTCACTGAACCCCAAATTGGGGTTTCCTGTGGGCCTTTGAAGGGGTGCCAACAGCCAATGGTTGACAATACCAGTATTGGGACACTCTCCAAATGGAGCAAACACTTACATGTTAAACACACACATAAAAGTGCCATAAGGACATGGGAGTCCCTTGGATGGGGACGGCCTTTCTAACGATAATTCAAAATCTAGAAGCCAAAGCAAAGTTGGAAAAATTTGACTGTAAAATAAAAAAGCTCATGCATGCCCCAAACATCATAAACAGAAGGCAAATGAAAAACTGGGGAAGAGAATGCGTACAACATAGATCACAAAGAGCTGATGCCTCTCATATAAAGAGAATTTGAAATCAAAAAGCTCCATAACCCAGTAGAAAAGTGGGCAAGAGACATGAACACCGAGTTCACAAAAAAGAAACGGAAATGGCTCTTTGCCCCTGGAATAGATGCACAACTTGCTCGTAGTGAGAGATGCAAATTACAGCAGCACCGAGAGACAGCAGCTCTCGCCGCTCAGACTTGGCAGAAATCCAAAATCGTGACAGGCCCAGTGTTGGCCAAGTTGTGGGGAGGCACACGGTCTGGGTCTCTGCCGGTGCCGGCGGAGGGTGAGGTGGCATCATTCCGTGGAAGTAACACTGGTGATGTCTGCCAACACAAAAGCGTGTTTACCTGCCACTAGCGAGCCCACTTCTGGAAATCTGTCCTACAGGTACATCAAAGTGTGAATCACACACGCACAGTGCGTCATTACGGCGCTGTTCGTGGTAGCGAAAGACCGGACACGACCCTGTGTCTGGAACGGGCTGGATGGATCAATCAGGTACAGGGACCCAGTGGAAAGAGGAAACTCCCCACGTACCAGTGTGTAGAGCTCTCCAGGATGTCGCTGTTATGTGACTAAGAGACGAAAGCGAGGCACAGAGCAAGTAAATAGTATCACACCTTTTGTGAAAGGCTGGGAAGAAACAAGATGTGTATTCCTTGTGCTTGTATTTACATAAAACATTGGAGAGACAGACAAGGAATGGATCAAATTGTTATGGGGGTTCTCAGCGAGGCGTCTCTGGGTGTGTCTGTTTATTTGGTTTTGGCTTTTGATGAATGCAGATGTATTCACTGACTTGTTCTGGAAGTCCATATGTCCTGATCCAGCCTGATCATGAGAATCACTTGGGATACTTGTTAAAACCGATCCAGATCCCAGGCCCCTGCATGCGCTGGACCCTGGAGTGTGTGATGAGGCTGACCCTAGAGGGGGAAGTTTGGGAAAGTGCTGAAGACCATTCTTGGCCCTAAGGAACCAGTGAGGGGAGACCATCCCCGTGAAGGTCCTGTTACAGAGTCACAACCCAGGTTCTGAAACCCAGGCTCAATGATGGGCATGAAGAGCTCACTCCTCCCCCGCTCCAGCTCTGCTCCCCCACCCCCTCCCAGGGCCATCATCCCATGTTGCCCAGAACCATCACGGGGTTTCCTGCCCGTCTCTAGCCACCAGATGCAGGTGTTTGATTTTATGGTACTTTCCACAATTTGTCTTATGAAAATGACATAAATGTATTTTTTGTTTTTAAGAATAAGATTATGTTATATGCCTGAATATATCTTTTCAAAATACCCTCAATCCTGCCCTGTTTCCCAGGAAATTCTGAGAGCTGATGGACATCCCTGTCCACCAACCCAGAGAGGCCCCTCCCCACTCCCAACCCTTATTCACAAAGAACAATCAGGGAAAATGTTTGAAAGAGATCCCTCTGGTCCCGTCCCCGCTCCCCACTCCCCACCTCCAGGAAACATTCCCAAGGCCCGCTCTACAGGAGATAAGGACGGAGACCTGACTCCTGAGAGGTGGGCTCCGGTCACCTGGGGTTTCTTGGTCGCAGCCATCTCCCCTTTCCCTCCTCTCTGTCCCATGGGCCGTGTGTCCCACAGGCAGGTCACCTCCGCCGCTCCCTCCCAGGAGCTGGGCACATGCTCCGTTTTCTTTTCAAACCCCCTCCCCCTCCAGGAAACATTCCCAGGGCTGCTCTACAGGAGATAAGGACTAAGGACGGAGACCTGACTCCTGAGAGGTGGGCTCGGTCATCTGGGGGTTTCTTGGTCCCAGCCATCTCCCCTTTCCCTCCTGTCTGTCCCATGGGCCGTGTGTCCCACAGGCAGGTCACCTCCGCCGCTCCCTCCCAGGAGCTGGGCACATGCTCCGTTTTCTTTTCAAACGTTTAGGGTTAATCTTCATGAGGGAGCAGCAGGGAGTAACCCAAATAATGACCTTTCGGGAGGTACAGAGTCTGGGGAAACGGGGCCAGGGTCTCGGTCCTGGGGAGACAGCTTCGAGGCCCTCTGGAGATGTTATCTGGAATCAGGGGGCCCTGGCTGGGAGGCTCTACAGCTAGAGCTCCCTGTGGGCCCACAACCACAGTGACAGACACAGCTGAGCTGTGAGCGTGAGGCCGGCCGCCCACCAGGTCAGCAGCCGTCCTTGTCTTCTGTGCCCCGCCGCTCCTGGCCCCTCTTTTCCAGCATTTTTTGGCTTTTTCTTTTTCTGGAATCAGGAGGGAAAACTCCATTTCCTTCCTGTTTCTCATTGAAGTCCCCAAGGACTGATGTCTTGGGAAAGCTTCGGGGTTTTCGATTTGCTGCTGACAACGAGGAATTGTGAGCCAGAGATGAGGCCTGCCAACCAGGGCTGTGGTAGGTATAGATGGGTGGGAGGTGTTAGCAGCCTGGCCCGCCTGCCTTCCCTGTAGCCCCACACCCTGCTGGGCCTCCCAAAAGAGCAGGAGCTGAGCTGGGGGCTGCCCGTCTCTCTGCAGCCTCACTTTCCTCCCCAGTGAAACGGGGCTGCTCCAGGCCAGCTCCAGAGCCCCTCCAGCTGGAACTCGGCCTCTCTGCAGAGAACTTTTGGGGTGAAGGGAAGCCCCTCCCAGGCAGCGTCTCTCGGCCCCTTTGCCCTAAAGGACAGGGCAGCATTGTTAGAGCCAAGAATGGAAGACAGGAGGTGGGGGGAAGAGGCCCCGGAGCCACCACGGGCCAGCTGTCCCAGGCGACAGTGGAATGCCTGTGGGGAGGCCCGCCCCTCTTCGCTCTGTTCTCCGTGTGGCTTTGCTCCCTTAGCAGGAGGGAGAATAAACAATGAGTCAAACCTTCAACCCCATCTGGCAGGAGGAGGCCCCGGAGCCACGGGCCAGCTGTCCCAGGCGGACAGTGGAATGCCTGTGGGGAGGCCCGCCCCTCTTCTCTCTGTTCTCCGTGTGGCTTTGCTCCCTTAGCAGGAGGGAGAATAAACAATGAGTCAAACCTTCAACCCCATCTGGCAGCAGACGCTTGTCTTCTCTCACTATTTTCAAGTTTTACAGGCGTTCAGGCCATTTCCTGCTCCCTCCCTCTCTCCCTGCTGGATAAGGAGCAGCCTGTTCTCCAAGGGCCTGGAGCCAACGCATTGGGGGTGGGGATCCAGGCTGATGAGCCCAGGCCCTCAGTTCTCCAGGGGCCCCCTGGTGAAGGGGCCTGCCATGTCCCCCCTTTCAGCACCGGGGAAGGGGTGCAGTCAGGGAGGAGAGTCTGGGACCCTCCACAGAGAACCCCCGGAGCTACCAGGAAAGTCCCCACAGGGCTCAGAAGTAAACAGAGAGACCTGCAGGCGGGAAAGGTATTGGGAGAACTGCTGCCCACAGGGAGGGTTTCGGGGCAGGCAAGGATGCTTCTGGAACATGCCTTCTTTCTTCTGTGACCCGCTCCCAGCCTCCTAAGATCTCCTCTCTCTTTCACCCCCGGCTTTACCTCTCACGCTGGCTGACACAAGCCCGTTTCCTGAGTCCCCACACAGATCCCTACTTCCAAGTGTCCTGTGCTCATTTATTCTTTCAATGAACTTTGGTGGAGTCCCGGGGCCCTGGGGCCATACGGTGGACGAGCAGCCAGCCCTGCCCTTCAGGAGCCCATGGTGAAGTGGAGGAAACGGTGATTGACAAGGTCATGACGACAGTCCTCGGTGCTCAGCAAAGGCTGCCCATTCCCTGTCCACCACCTCACCTTCCCACAGCAGCATCATGTCTGCAGAAGGCATTCACACTGAGATGTGACGTCCCATTAGTGCTCTCCGGATGACTCCCCCCTCACGGGGGAGCTTGTTACCCCAACCCCAGGACTGCAGGTCCTGGAGGGAAGGACGCCGACGACTGTGGTGTCTGCCGTCTGCCTCTCCTTATCAGCACCTGCACCTCACTTCTGAAAAGTGGCCAAATTCTCACCGAGGTGGGCAACATATGGTGTGTGCACCTGAACACTATTTTTGGAAGGAGGCTGACACCGGGAGTCCAGGAACGTGGATTTAGACGGCTGTTAATTAGCTTTGTGACCTGAGGAGATTCATCCCACCTCTCAGGACCTCACTTTCCTCAGGAAGGAAGGTAATGCTATCTGGCCCGCCTGCTTCAGGCAAAGCCACTGGGAGAGGATTAGACAGTGTCTGTGTCGGAGTTCTACCAGCGCCTGACAAGGTCCCCTCTGAATGCGAGGGGTCGCTCTGGCCTTGCCTCCATGCTCAGTCACACAGGCCTCCTGCCACTCGGCAAGTTAGAACCAATGAGGAGCTGCGGTTCCCTCGGATCCCCGTTCTGTGAGTGCTTCTGTGCGCCCCTTCCTGGCTCAGGTGTGCTTTTGCTCCCCAACATCTGCCCCGAGAAGGATACCCCTGGGTCTGGGAGCTGCTTCTCAAAGTGCCAGGGTACCAGGGACCGCCCCCCCCCCCACCTTGTCCATGACAGGAATGTAAGGCCCAGCTCCCTGGCCTCACTGTCACGACATCTCAGATGTGGAACTGACCCGGAGGAATCCGCCGAGGTCACCTTCCTGGGCCTTGGCCTGAAGCTCTCCTTGGCTCCCTCTTCCATACATGCTCCTCCTGGGAGCACTTCCTGGGAAATCACTCCCACATGCACCCTGGCTCAGTATATCAGGGTCTTTGTCCAGGGAGCTTGGCTTGGGGGAAAACTCTGGAGATGATAATGAGCTATCCTATTTTAGCAAGGAAGACAGCGTGAAGAGGAAGGAGAAGCTGTTGAGCAATTATTAAGCACCTATAGTATGCCATGCACTGTGCTCAATGTCTCATATTTCACCCGATCCTTAAAAACAATCTGTCTGACTGCTATACTTTCCATTTTATAGTTGAGGAGCCTGGAGCTCTGAGGGTTTAAATAACTCACCCGGGTAATGAAGTTAGCGGGTGACACTGGAACTCAGGTCCCCCACACTTGGTTTCATTTTGTTCCCTCCTTGATATGCTGTGGTTTTGGGGTGCCTGGGGCTGGCTTTGTGGGACACCTGTGAGCAAGGCATCTCCTTGTGCCTGAGTGCAGCACCCCATAGGCATATCCCTGAACTTGGGACAACCTTGGGAGCCTTCTGTTTCTCCTCCGGAGAGCAGTGTGACTATGTATTAGTATTCATGTGTACGTTTGTGATGTATGTATGTGTGTATGTGTGGATGCTGTGTCTCTGTGTGAGTGCGTTGTAGGCATGTGTGATGCATGCATGTATACGCACACGGGCATGTATGTATATATGCGACATGTATGTGTTTGTATACACACATGTGTATGCACACATATGCACATGTATGTATGTGTGCATGAGTATGCATGTGTGTGTGATGTGTATATGTGCGTTTGTGTATATTGCAGAGGTAGGGGCAGGGAGGAGGGTGTCCTTCTACCCTAGTGATGGGATTTAATGACCAGCTGCCTTCAGGGCTTTGAGGGCGATGATCTGGGGAGAGAAGCTGGTCTATTAGTGCATCTGCCATGACCCACTCTAACGCCAGTCAGATGCCTTTGTGTCTCCATCGTCACTGTTAATGGCGAGGTCTCACTCTCGCCGGCCACACACACTGCTCATCTCCTGCCACTGCAGGGAGTGGGAGGGAGAGGCTGTTATCTTCCCTTCCCTCTTCCTGGTCAGAATAAAGCAGATGCGGATGTCCTCCTGGGCCTGGAACAAATGAGCAAAACGCGATGTGACCTTGAGTCACTCCCTTTCTGCGTCCTGGGCCTGCTTGCCCATCTGTAAAATGGGAGTGATCACACCTGCCTGGCTTTCTTTGTGTTGCTGCAGAGGAAAGAATGAGTGAACAGACACAGAGGCATCAGCAGGGAGCTGCCCCCCAGGAAGGTCAGGGCTCCCCTGCACCTCTGTGGGCCTGCCCATGGGGCGGGGCTTCGAGTCCGTGCTGCAGGGGCGGGTCCTCCGAAGTACAGGGTCCACGCTGCTTGCAGTCCCGCATGCCCGCCCCACACAGCCCTGTAAATTGCCTGGGCTGAATTCCACACACACCTCGGTGGAAGGGGAGTTATTTGCCAGATATACAGTGTCTGCGAGAAGGGTCTCTTATGAGTCAGTTTTCAAATATGTTACTGGCTCAATAAATAGAGATTTGTTGTAAATTAGGAGAAGGAATTGAGGCGCCTGCAACAACCCTTGTTCATCTATGTTTCCTATTAGCAACACTTTGCCCTAAGTGGTGCATAATTTCTTGGGAGCTGCTGGGCGGGCGTGGAGGGGAGGTAATTACACAGCAGTTGCTGGGTAGGTAGAGCTACACGGTAGGTCGGGAGAGGGATGGGGCAGCCCTGGGTGGCTTGGCTGGGCTCCCTAGAGAGGGCATGGGTTCCCCAACATCCTTTGAGCAAAATTGGGGCTGGGTTGATGAGGGGCAATTGGGGTTAGGAAAGGGAGGAGCAGCCAGGGCAGGGGAGGGGCATCTGGAAACAAGGCTCAGCACTGGGAGGAGGTGGGGTCACAGGTGGGAGCCCTGTGCCCGTGGGTTGGCAGGTGGTTGGCAAGTGTGGCTGTCCCTGGAAGAGACAGTGTTTGCCATTGGGCTGCCAGAACACAGGGTTGAGCCTGGACGAGTGAGGCCTGGAAGGGGGGCTCAAGGTGAGGAACGCTGGGGTTGAGAGGAGCCTGTGCATAGGGCCCAGGCCACAGGCCTGTTAGGCCTCAGAAGGAGTGACCCAGGGAGCTGGCGGCTGGTGAGTCTTATCTGAGGAGGTCTTTTCTGGCAGGTTCCACCCCCTTCT
>NW_005357075.1:1932353-1967689 GCF_000412655.1 Myotis brandtii
GCCCCACTCCACCCACAGTCCCAGATTCAGGAAGGAAGTAGGTGTCAGCCACCCTCTCCCTCCCAGCCCCCTGTCCCATGGGACTTTAGTAGCCCCCGTGTTCGGTGTCCCCGGCTCCTGCTACGTTATGTAGAACTGTGGGGTGCGGGGCTGGGGAGGCACAGCTGTCGCCGTCCCCACCATCCCTAGGCTCCCATCTCTGAGGTTGCTGCCAGGGCACCCCTGCTCCCTCCATTGGCCCTTTCAGCGGTGTCCCTCTTCTCTCCCCTCTGCTGGGTGGATATTATGTAGAGAGGAGGAGGGTGTCCTAAAGCCCTCAGTCACTAGGCAAGCCCAAGGTCCTCTCAGTGCCTCAAGGATGCAAGCTTTCGTCACCCCACAGGCAGGGAGAGGCTCAGGGTGGTTTGGTCAAGGGAAAGTCTAGATGCTTGAATGGGTGGGGAGGGGAGCATAGGGTGGGTGGAAAAGAGTGTTGATAGCCCATACAATCTCCCACTGGCGTAAAAAATGGGGGACTCAACAGGGGCCTTGCCAGCTTCTGTTCAGCCCCCTAGGTTACGGATGGAGACTGGAGGCCCACAGTTAGACAGCTTCTTAGTGATGAAAGGTGCCCCTCTCCTGGCGGAAGAGTTGGCACCTGACATACGGGCATGTGCCTGCCATGTGGCTGGTGCTCAATGCAGTTAGGTTGAGTGAATGAATGAATGAATGAACGGAGGGTGGGGCTTCTAGTGGTGAGGATGGGGGAGATTCAGCTGGAGCTCCAGAGCATCCCTACCTTTCCCTCCTTCTCTCCCTCTCTCTCTCCCTCCCTCCCTCCCTCCCTCCCAGCATCATGGCACACAGACATTGTTAGAGTGGTAGGCACTCTAGAATAATGGACGTGGCTTCTTGCAGCCAGAGGCCAGCCTCTGCCCAGGTGCCCCGAGAGCTTCAAGGATCAATGTCTCATATGCCGGTGAGTCACCCTTGCCCCACCATCATGCTGCCATTCGGGGGCTGGGAGCTCCGGGACTGTGGAGCTGGCTGGAAGCACATGCAAGCCCGGGGGTTTGGGGACCTGGCCAGGAGGAGCGGGAGGATAGGCTGGTAGTCTCACTCCAGGCTTCAAGCAGAGACGGGCCCTGTTCAGTTAGTCCCACCGCCGGCCATGGCCACAGCTCCTCACTGGAGCAGCTTGGCGATTGGATGCCCGGCGGGGCACTTACCGGAGCACTGATGCTGCATGCTTGAGGCCCTCATCAGAGTTGACCTGCCCTCCTCCACCAACCCCCAGCAGTAAAGCTCTCGTCGTTGGCTGTAGAGTTCCTGCTCCACTGCTCTGCGCAAAACCTCCTCACTGAGGTGGGCATGAAGGGAGCGCCCACATGTATGGGACCGCAGAGAGCTCACCTCAGTTCAGTTGGGTGGGGGGAGAGCTCTTTGGAGAACTTGTGATTCTAGAGGCCTCCGTCCAATGTCCAGTTTTACTTCCCGGACTAGATTGCAAGTGTGCGTTCCCTCTGTGTCTCCTTTCGGTTTCACTCTTCTTTAGCTAAGTTTTCTCTGCACCCCTGGAGCCCAAAGATGCACTGTCTTGCTTAGAACCTCCATGTCTCGGGACCCCAGGGAGCATTGTCAGCCTGGCCAGCCCTCCACTCTGAGCTGTCCAGCGTGGGCCTATCCCTAGGGCTGGTCCTCCAGGCCCCATGGTGGTGAGCCTATGCCATCCTCCACTACCTTCTCCAGAAAGCACTCTCCCTCTCCTGCTCTGTGTGGGCCAGGTCATGTGGTGGGAAAAGCATAGGCCAGGACACAAGCATCTCATTTGGAACCCAGGCCTGTGGTGTGCTCTTGGGCAACTCAGTGAACCCCTCTGTGTTGTTTGTGTGCTTGTTTTACCAAATTTAAAATAGGTGAGATTTACTCCACACGGTGAGGGTTAGGGTTATAATGCCATCTGTTCATAAAGGTGCTTTGCAATGCTCTAAACCACCATGTAAGTATTGGTCATGGTTGTTCAGATGGACCCTGGGATCTCACTGTCCCAGTTAGCATCCAGCCACCTGACTTTTCAGAAGAATCAGGATGTGAGAACAGACCTTCACTCTCCCCCCTACAACCCCCCCAACCAAGGGGGTACTGCAGTGGTCTTGGGCAGCCTCTAAGATGAACGCCTTGGCTTGCACTTGGCCTTCATTGGACACACACTTCACAGATACTTGCTGAGCACCTCCTGCAAGTATAGGCACTCGGGACACATCAGGAAACAGACACTTAGTCCAGGCCCACCAAGAAGATGCCCCAGCGGTATTAGATTTGCTGGGGAAGAAGCAAGGGAAGGAGGAGAGAGCCTATGACCGACACCAGCAGAAGAAGAAGGGGAAGTGTGGAAGCTTGGGGTAGAAAGAGCTTTTGACTGGAGCGCAATTCCAGGCATAGTTTGGCCCAGCTAGTGGGGAGTGTCTGAACATTGGGCCTGCTGTGCATAGGCACTGCTGGCAGCACCCCTGGGAAGTGCTGCTTCAACATGAGGGTGGAGGTGGATCCCAAAGGCAGAGCTGAGACTGTTGGTCAATTATACCTCTCACAGCAGAGATCTGAACAACACAGTTTTGTGGCCACACTGATAGAAGTTCTGTGTGGATGAGGGAAGACAGACAATACTCAGTAAACATAATAAGCACACAACAATAAAATGCTATGATAGAATTTTGTGAGTACTATGCAGAAAATGGGGTGGCATAAAGGGGATTGGAAGTGCCAGTGTGGGGAGACTTAACAATTTCCATAAGATGGGCAGAGGTGTATTCTGAACAGGATATCCTGATGAACAGGTGACAGAAAGAGAAGACTCAAGGGTGACACCGACATTCTGGCTTGAATAACTAGAGGATGTTCGTGCCAGACCCATAGAAACAGATGCAGAGTTTTCAGACCAGCAGAGGACAATGCTGTCTATCCAGTGGGAAGGGAAGAAGGAAGAGAGAGTATGGAAAGTGAAAAATGTGAAATAAAACAGCAAACATAATTCTTAATATAACATCAATTTACAATAATATAAGTGGATTAAACTCACAATTCAAAGTAAAGAGAGTTTTAAATTGAATTAAAAGCACAAGATTCAGGAATACACTTTTTACAAGAGACACAACAAGAGGATGGAAACAAAGGAGAAGAAGAAGATAGAGCAAGAAAATACGGACAAAAGAGAATTGATAAGAAGAAAAGCAACACTCCAGTAAGAGGAACGAGTTCACAAAGCCATAACAATCATGTAACAATATACTGTAAAATATATGTGTGTACTTATACACAAGCACACATATAAATATAGCTGTAGCTATATAGGGAGAAATAGATAAATCAACCATTTAAATTGAATATTTTAACATATTTTTCTTTTAAGTTGATAGAGCAAGCAGACAAAATTTAAATATGTAGACTTGAAAACTTGTTTAATGAGCTTAAATATGTGTATATAGTTACTCACACATAAATGACTTTATATCTAACAAACAGAAAGTATATATTCTTTTGATAATATGTACAACATTCACAAAAATGACAGTAAATCAGGGCATACAGGTGACCTCAGTAAACTCCAAAGGTTTGACATTCTACAGACGTACTCAAAATCAGTAAAAAACAAAAACAACATACCAAAAACATGCATGTCTAGCAGCTAAGAAATGGCACTAATAAATCGTCTTTGGATTAAAGAAGAAATGAAAATGGCAGCTGCAAAATATGTAGCACTGACTGAACAAGCCACGTGCAAGCTCTTGGGATAAAGCAGCACTTTGGAGAACAGTATGGCCTTAAACCCATTTATTGGAAGACGGAAAACAAATGAGCTGAGCCTTATCTCTCAAGAGGCTGAAAAAGTGGTGGCAGAGTAAGCCTAAAGAAAAAAAGAGGAAATAATAGCTACAAAGGCAGAAATAAATGAATAGCAAATTACAATTAAAAATCACAGAAGCTTAGCCAAGCTGAATGTAGGTCTTTTGGAAAGATTAATAAAATAAGAAAACCCTTGGCAAGACTGCTTGAAGAAAAAAGAGATATAATAATATAAAACTGAATGAAAAAGGGAAATGATAGGCACAACAGAGTTTCAAAAAAGTAATAAAATAGTATTGTGAACACATTTTATGAAACACCAATAAATTTGAAAAATTAGATGAGTTGGATAGCTTTCTGGGAAAGTGAGAAATGCCAACATTGGCAAGAAAAAAACACAACATAGCAAACTCAAAACAGACCAGTAATGAGTAAAGAAATTAAAATCATACCCAATACCTCCTTTTAAAGCCCCGAGACCACACTGCCTCACAGCTGAGTTCTACAAAGCATTTATGGAGAAATAACCCCTGTCTTGTAGAAGCTGTTCCAGAAAACAGAAAAAGAAAAAACAACTGTCTCTTTCATTAATGGAGGTAGTTTAATTGTTACTCTTAAACTAGATAAGGACAAAAGAAAAAAATTATAGACAGGTTTCACTTGCAAAAATAGATGAAAACAATACTAAACAAAACATTAGATAAATGAATTAAATAAATCACCGAGATCATGTTGGGTTTATGTGAAAAAATGCTGGGGTGGTTTAACAGCAGAAAGTGTACAATTTACCACATTAATGGGGCAAAGGAGAAAAAAATTATATGATTAGCCCAAGAGTTGCCAAAAAACATTTGATGACGTTCAATACATATTTATAAAAATAATAATAACAAAAAGATGAAGTTCAATATCTGTTTATAACAATAACCATTAATTTTTTAAAAATCTATTTTATTGGTTTTTTTACAGAGAGGAAGAGAGAGAGATAGAGAGTTAGAAACATCGATGAGAGAGAAACATTGATCAGCTGCCTCCTGCACACTTCCTACTGGGGATGTGCCCACAACCAAGGTACATGCCCTTGACCGGAATCGAACTTGGGACCCTTCAGTCCGCAGGCTGACGCTCTATCCACTGAGCCAAACCAGTTAGGGCAATAACCATTAATTTGATACATTTATCAGGGAACTAGAACAGGGGCAACTCCCCTGGCTCTGGAAAGGCTGCCACCCCAAGCTTACAGCGGCGTCCAACAGAATGCAGGAGCTGCCATGCATACCAGGGCTGTCTGGCCCCACAGCCCAGGCTGTTGCCCATGTGTGGGGCCAAGGCAGAGGCATGGACAGGCTCTATGGATGATTATGACCGAAACTCAGTTTTTTGGAAAGTGGGAACTTGGTCATAGCTATGGCAGGGACAAAAGTGTTAAATTGTAGGTCTCAGCCTTGCCCACGAGCAGGTGCCCATCTGTCCTGCCGTTGGCTCCGAGTGGTACTCACTCAGTGTCTGTGGGGTGAATGAATGGGCCACTGTTTTGCATGAGTGTTTGGTGGTGAGGGAGATTCAGAGGTGCATTCTACAGGAGAAAGGGGTGGTCCTCCAGCGATGCACCTGAAGCGTGTTGGTAGAGGGAGGAGGAAGGGGGGGAGAGAGCTGAGCAGCAGCCTCGCGTGGCACTCCGAGAAGAGAAATCCTTCACAGTACTTTTTGCTCCTACAGTTAGGTGCAACCCCTGTTACCCTCAAATCCTCAAAAAGACCGTTAGTTACATGCTATTGCTTATCTTTGGGTCTTATGGATTAGACATGTGACTTGTTTTTCAATATGTACCCGTAATAAAACAGGGTCAAAAGGCCAAACTGTATTCGGCCACTAAGTGTACAGGTTCTCCTGCAACCCAGGGGCAGGAAGCAGAGCCTGGTTCAGGAGTGGGTTCTGCTCCACTTCCTGTCCCTCCCCACTGGGACCTCAGGTCCTCCCCTCTGTGTGCTCCCTGACGCTGTGCACTCTTCACTCTCCTTTCCCCTCTCCCTCTTGCTCTCCTTTCCCTCCAATTCCTCCAGATCCATGGAAACTTGGGAGTTGTGCAAAGTGCATGAACATTTCACTTCATTAATTCCAGCGGCTGGCAGAGACTGGCTGGTACCTCTTTGGCCTTGTAAGAAGGACTTTGGCCCGGCTGGTGTGACTCAGTGGTTGAGCACCGTCCTATGAACCAGGAGGTCATGGTTTGATTTCCCGTCAGGGCACATGCCTGAGTTGTGGGCTCGATCCCCAGTAGAGGGCGTGTAGGAGGCAGCCCATCAATGATTCTTATCATTGATGTTTCTATCTCTCTCTCTCCCTCTCCCTTCCTCTCTGAGACATATATGTATGTATATCTATATAAAGTATATCTATATCTATATCTAATCTATATCTATATCTAGTTTGATTTCCCGTCAGGGCACATGCCTGAGTTGTGGGCTCGATCCCCAGTAGAGGGCGTGTAGGAGGCAGCCCATCAATGATTCTTATCATTGATGTTTCTATCTCTCTCTCTCCCTCTCCCTTCCTCTCTGAGACATATATGTATGTATATCTATATAAAGTATATCTATATCTATATCTAATCTATATCTATATCTATATCTATATCTACTATTTATCTATACCTATATATCTATATCTATACCTATATCTATAACTATGTTTATGTCTATGTCTATATCTATGTCTATGTCTATGTCTATGTCTATGTCTATGTCTATGTCTATGTCTATATCTATACCTATGAACAGCATCAAGGGGAGTTGGTGGTGGTGTTAAAAAGAAAATTTAAAGGACTCTGATTGCCTCAGTCAGGATCTGGTGTCTACCCTGCTCCAACCTGTGTGGCCAGTGAGGGGCAGTGCGAGGGGGTGGAACAGGTCACTATGGCTAGAGGGGGCTTATCCCTATGGGTGGGAGTTTGTGTTTCAGAAAAGGAGGTGTGTGTTGGCTGGATTCCCCAAGTTCACTCTGTACCAGCCTTAACACACAAAAAGAACAAAAAGGTAAAAGTCAGAGTCAGGCTAAGAAGGTGACTGCACAGGTGCAGTGGCCCTGGGACGCTCCCGCGAAGAGGGAAGCATGCCTGGTTGTCTGCTTGGGGGGGTCTCTGAGGACACGGAGCCAGTTCTAACGAGGAAGAGGAAACTATAAAGAAACGAATTCATAACAACTCGACACCTTCCGGGCGGAACCCAGCGGTTTTATTTTTACGTGTTCAGGAGGGGAAAAAATCGTCGCTAATTCCACAATTGCTTCATTCCGGAGAATTTGTAAAAAAGTGACTTCAAGTGTGAAATATTGTCTTCTAAAGAATTAACTTCCTAGATCATTTGGATTCAATTATTGGCTCAATACTAAAATTTGCTGGGAAAAGCGCAGGCAATATTTTATGTCTGTCACATGATGCAGCGATTGTGAAATTAGTTATTAATGACTTATAAGAGAGACACTTAAAAAACGTCAACGAGGGGAAGAAAATCCATCACTTGGGCTTTTCATAGGGCAGCCACGATGGGAGGCCTTCCTGTTCCATTTCTCAAGTGATTCCAATTTTGCTGACTGGACCCCTTCCCTGGCTTCTGTCCTTCCTTTCCCCATGTGTGGGATTTGGGGCTCAAATCCTATGTGAATTCTTGGGGAGCAATTAGAAGCTGAAGTTGCTGCCATCCATCATGGCAAGGGGCCGCGTCTCTACCTGCACTGGGATCTGGGGTGACCTCTCACCTCTGCTCGCGCCATCACTTACCGCTGGCCGCGTTGTGTCAGCACCAGGGGGGCTTTAAAACCAGAACCACCGGCAGGCGGTTTATATCCCTTACTTCCCCCCCCCCCCCCCCCCCCCCCCGGTTCTCTTGGGGGTGAAGATGATGTAGCTTCATTAGCTCTTTTAAAGTTATTACAGAGGCTACCTTCTAAATTCAATTTAAATGACGCTTGTTCTCCCAGCTCTTGCTCCACGTCAAGCATGGCTGGGACGTGTGTGTGTGTGTGTGTGTGTGTGTATGGGGGGGAAGGGGAGGAGAAATCTCTAAAATTGCTTCACCCTCACCCAGAGCTGGACGTAAGGGAAGATCCATGAAGCAACGTGGTGACAGCACTTTCCAGAACGGGGAAACTGCATGGCTGACACAGGTGACGCCTGATGTGACAGGTGGCCTGTAGGCTGGTGTGCTGGGGACAGGGAGGGCCCTGGCCGGGGGAGCAGTGTGGGAGGGCCGGGTTCTGCACATCACGCCAAGAGCAGTGTGAAAGGAAGGCTCACTCGCTCCACAAATACTGCATTAGGTCCGCCCTGTGCCAGGGAAGCTCAATGCAGATCAAAGCAGACCAAAGCCTTGTGCAAATCGTGTGTGTGTGTGTGTGTGTGTGTGTGTGTGTGTGTGTGGCAAGAGAGGTGACTATAATCAAGAAATGTGTAAATGAGGTAGTATATTAGAACATAAGAGCTGTAGGAAAAAGAAATAGTGGGGTAAGAGGGATGGAGGTATGGACAGGAGGGGGCAGGGTACAATTTTAAGTAAGGTAGCTGGGGTGGGCTCTCTGGGACAGTGATAGCGGAGCAAGGATTTCTGGGAAGGAAGTGGGAGACTTGGTCCTGTGGCTCTCTGGGGAGAAGTCCTTCCAGGCAAGGAGCAGCCAGGTCTAGCCCCAAGGCAGGCAAGGGCTTGGTGTGGTCCAGGAGTGAGCGAGGCCCTGCAGCTGGAGCAGAGGAAAGGGCTGGGTGGTCAGAAGACAGAGTAGGGATTGGGGCGTCCTGGGGCCAGATCACAGCGTAGGGTCCTGCAGGCCATTGTAAGGACTTGCCTCCCTCTCTGAGCAAAATGCAGAACTGTGGGTTTTGATCAGAAAAGGAGATCATCTGAATTATGTTCTATGGCACCCCTCGGCCTGCTGTATGATGACTCACTGTAGGGACCAAGGGTAGTGCGGGAGCTTCGCTGGGAGGTTCAGCAGGTGAGGGAGCCCTGTGTGGAGCGGTGAGAGGTGGTCAGATTCTGGGTCTAGCTTGAATCATAAACGAGTGGAGGGCGTGGAAGAGAATTTCAGGTGGGCCCCAAAGCTCTCCCTCACCCACCCCAAGAACGTTCGGGGTTGAAATATACCCCCCCCCCCACCCGGGGAAAGGTGCACATGGCACCGGTATAGACTGCCCTGGGTGCTGCTGGTGGCTCCCGACCCTCACTGATGACTGCACTCACTCACAGCGGCTGTGAGCGCTGGCCGCCCAGGCCACAGCTGCCGCCTTGTCCAGAGCTGCCCCTGGCCACACCCCCCTGACCACACACACAGGAACCATCTTAGACTTACTTCGAAGGAGCCTGAATGAAGACCACAAACTCTGACCACGTTAACGCACTCATGTAACTACGATCCACCCAGACGCTGAAGCATGTCAGGGCCCAGAAGGCACCTCATGGCCCTTCCCAAAGGCTGCTTGAACTTGAATTAGAAACCATAGATACGATCTGTCTAATTTAAAACTTTATATATATGCAGCCACAGGGGATGTCCTCTTTCTTGTCTGAAATCCTCTCTTGAAATGAGGACATTTACTAGTATTCTTGATGGTGCGGTAGAGATAATCCACCCTCCTTCCTGTTGTGTGGTTTGGCCTGAATACACCACAACTTCCTATCCAATCCAATCTTGATGGACATTTTGGATTCTTTCCAGGTCTTGGCTGTGACAAATAATGATGCTATGAGTACTCTTGTACGTGACTTTTGTTGCATATGTAGACCATTTTGTCGGATGTGCATGAAAGTATGGAATTTCTAGGTCATAAGGTACACAAATACATTTAATTTTAATAGATACGGCTAAGCAATTTTACACAGTGTGGGTGCCAATTTACTCGCTGCCAGCAACGTTCCACAGCTTGTTCCACATCATCGGTCACGGTTGGAATTGTCTGTTTTTTTTTCTTTCATTTTAGTCATTCTGCTGGGTGTACAGCAATGTGTCACTGTGGCTTTCGCCTGCATTTTACTGATTAATAAGATGGAGCAGGCTCCCCTGTGTTTATTGGCCATTTGGATATGCTTACTTTTGTCAGATGCCTGTTCATGTCTTTTGCCCATTAAAAAAACGGGCAGCCTGCCTTTCTCGACTTGACTTGTGGGGTGAAAATATTATTTCCCACGCTGGATCATCTTTCACTTTCTTAATTATCTTTTTCTTAAGAATATTTGTAACGTTATGAGTACTTCCTTTATGGTGAGTACATTCGCGTGTAGGAAATCTTTGCTTAACCCCAAATCTTGAACATATTCTGCTATATTTTCTTCTAGAAGCTTTATAACCGTTTTTGACCTAAGCAACAAAAAGTATGGCGTTGCTTACAACTGAGATGGGAGGACTGGGGGTGATGACCTTTGGGGGCAGGAGAGTCCAATTTTGGAAATGTGAAGCTTGAGATGTGTCTTAGACGTCCAGGTGAAATCTCTCATAGGCCTTCTTGTATTCAAACATATATGAGAAAGCGTTCAGGACTTAGTGGTCAGGAGACAGTATTAAAGCCTCAGGGGAGGGACCATGCACAGGGCCCTAAGCATGACCACACTGAGAGTTCTGGATGAGAAGGAAGCAGAAAAGCAGACAGAGCAAGAGAATCGAGCCAGATTGGAGGGAAACTGGAGGGTGGAAGGTCCTGGCTGGTGAGAAGATCAGGGTGTGGGCAGCACTATGTGAAATGCTGCTGACAGGTCACATGATAGGAGGATTGGCAAGTGAACTTTGTGTTTGGCAACGTGGAGGTCATGGGTGACAGTGACGAGCACAGTTTCAGAGGGGGTGGGGTGGGGAGGAAAGCCTGATTGATGAGTGTTTAGAAGAGCCATGACCTGGATCAAGTAGCCGACCTCCACTGGCAGCCCCACAGGTGGCCGGGACATTTGAGAACAGGCAGTTTAGTAATCCAGAAGCAAGGGAGGACCTGGAAGTCAGGGTGGCAGACACAGGGATGGACCAGTTAATGCTGCCAGCCCCAGAGCTATCTGTTTCTACTAGCTGCCTGCAGGCCCCATTGGGACACCGGTGGGGGCAGGGAAGGGGCAGACAGCTTTGCGGAGGCCCTGGGCCACACCACACACCACACAGTGCTTCTTATGACTTGGTCTTTGTTTGGCGGTCCCCTCTCATTTCCTCCTTTGTTGCTCTCCTTCTTGTTCTTTGAATGTTGAACTCTGAATTTTGGGGGGTCCTATTGCTCTAGCCGCTTCACACCTCTGAGCTTTCACGTAATGTTTCCTCCCCTAGACTCTGTCCTGCTACCTCTGCCTGACTGATTCCTACGTAGACTTTTAGACTCAGCGAAGGCACCACCTCTTCCAGGAAGTCCTCCATGCTCATTTAGCATCTAGCATCTATTTCCTTCATAGCACCTCCCTCACCGGGTTCAAATGATCTCTTTGTCTCTGTGTCTGCTACACTAGAAGCTGAGCTCCTTGTGGGCAGTGACTCATGCCTTGTCCATTTCTGTCCCTGGTACACAATGCTGGCACAGAGCAGGCCCTCACCCTGTTTTGGCTGGGAACTGCAGAGGTACTTGCACTCAAGGTAGGATCTGGACTGGCACACAGGAGGGGGGATGGCATGCCAGGCAGAATAGTTACCCAGCAGTTCAGTAATGGGGGTGCGGTGGGGTGGGAGCCTGAAAGGGTGCCTGGCTAAGGGTTTATGTTGGGAAAGTCAGGGATGGTGACAGCCCAGCAGGAGCTGGCCACATCTGAAGAGGCAGCAGGTGTGTGAGTGTGTGTGAGTGTGTGTGTGTGTGTGTGTGTGTGAGAGAGAGAGAGAGAGAGAGAGAGAGAGTGGCAGGTGAGGACAGCAATTATGAACACCATCAGATCAAGCTAATTTACATGGATTAGTGCAGCCAGTGAGGCTTGGCTCGAGAGGTCTGATTAATTTAGGGCAGGAGGGGATTGGGCAGGAACCCCCCTCAGGTGAGTGAGCCGCAGCAGCATGGCCATCCGTATAAATAACCCTGCTGTCAGCCCGAGTTAAAGCCTCAGGTACTCTATTTAGCATCCAAGGTGGAAGCATTAGGGGGATTTCAGAAGCATTTTTAGAGAGAGGGACCGCTCCCTTTTTTTGCTTTCTGGAACACTGGAGGACTAATCTTTTATAAATAAGCCTGATTGGTTTAAATTTCTAATTATAAAAGGGGAATATGTTCAATATACAGAACAGTATAAAGACAAACATTAAAATAACTGTAATTCTACCACCCAGAGATAACCACTATTAACATTTTAAACAATTTCTTCCAGCCTTTTTTCCATGCATAAATACTGCCCCTGCCCCGCCCCCCAAAATTTCTTACTTATTCCTTTCCCAGTCTGTGTTGTGATTTTTCAAAATTAAGAGGCCCAGTGTAGCTCAGTGGTGGTGGAGTGTTGACCCTTTAGCCCAAAGGTCACTGGTTGGATTCTCAGTCAGGGCACATGTCCAGGTTGTGGGCTGCATCCCCAGTAGTGGGTGCAGGAAGCAGCCAATCAATGACTCTCTCAATCTTGATGTTTCTATCTTTCTCCTTCTCCCTTCCTCTCTGAAATCAATATATATTTAAGAGTATATTTTGAGCCTTTTCCTATGCCATTGGTCTCGCATGGCTGTAATCATCTACCTGTGGACATGCTGCAGTGTTTTCAACCAGTTCCCAATTAGTGGATGTTAGGGTTATTTCCAACTTTTTTGTTCTTGTAAATAATACAGCAATGGAAACATTGTTCATAAGTCTTTGCCTATATGTCTGGTTATCTAGGATACATTCCCAGAAGTAAGATTCTTGTTACATATTGTCAAATTACTTTCCAGAACATTTGTGTGTGTTTTGTTTTTTAAAAAATCAACATATACTCCTATCAGCAATGGTTGTGGATCATCATTTTATGGCACTAGATACGATTATTAAAAAGTTTTAATGACCATTTGCATTTTTATGCACTAATCTATATCCTTTGCCTATTTTTAACTGGTGGGGTTTTCTTTTTCTTTTTAAATACAAGCTCTATTAATGCAAAAAGGAATGTTTAACTATATCCTTATTTTGTTTTATTTCAGTGTGTTACTTGCCTATCTCTATTATAAAAACTCCTTGGCTGTGACGCCGTGACGCCGTCACACTGTCATGACCAAAGACTGGTCACCAGGAGGCTGCGTGCGTGGTGAGGTGCACGTGGCTGGGCAGGAACTTGACTCTGGGTCCTGCATCCCACCTGGCGCAGTGGGAGTCAGTCTGGGTCCCGCTGGCACGGCGGGTCTGGGTCTTGCGCGATATCGCGCTGAGCCTCTGGTCTATATAATAAAAGCCTAAGCAACTGTTACAGCAGAACCACCAGAACGACCGGTTGCTATGATGTGCACTGACCACCAGGGGCAGACTCTCAACACAGAAGCTGCCTCCTAGTGGTCAGTGCACTCCCACAGGGGGAGTGCCAGTCAGCCAGAAGCCCGGGCTATGACTGGCGAGTGCAGCGGAGGTGGCATGAGCCTCTCCTGCCTCTGTGACAGCACTAAGGAACAGCGAGCCCAGAGGTCAGGAGCAGTGAGCAGGTGGATGGTATGGAGCAAGGGGTCCCGGACTGTGAGAGAGTGCAAATTTCATGCACTGGGCTCTAGTCTGTTTATAACAGGGATTTTGACATGCTAAAACTTTGATTTTGCATGTAGGACATTTCTCAGTCTATCTAGGATACATTCCCTGAAGTAAGATTCTTGTTACATATTGTCAAATTACTTTCCAGAACATTTGTGTGTGTTTTGTTTTTTAAAAATCAACATATACTCCTATCAGCAATGGTCCATCTGGAATTAATTTTGATGAAAAACTTTTTTTCCCAATTATCAACCAAATAATTATCCAAATTCCCCAAATAACCCTTTTTTACAGATTGGTGATCACTTCTACTTTTAAAATAAATTTATGTATTTTTGAGCATTTATTTACACACATGAATTTCCTGTGAACTTCATGTCCATCCTTCCAGCAGGGCCGTGGCCATGTTGTCCCTGTAGTCATGACCAATGAAAACCTGCCCCAGGAAGTTCCCTGATCATTTACTTTTTGTAATGATTTTGGGGGTTAAGGCATGTTTATTTTTACAGAAGGCCTCTGAAATCACTGGTTAAGCTTTAAGGAATGAAATTCCCTTGGGGTGTTGATTGGATCATCCCGCCTGGCGCAGTGGGAGTCAGTCTGGGTCCCACTGGCACGGCGGGTCTGGGTCTCGCGCGATATCACACTGAGCCTCCAGTCTATATAATAAAAGCCTAAGCAACTGTTACAGCAGAATGACCAGAACGACCGGTCGCTATGATGCACACTGACCACCAGGGGCAGACTCTCAACACAGAAGCTGCCTCCTGGTGGTCAGTGCACTCCCACAGGGGGAGTGCCAGTCAGCCAGAAGCCGGGCTCATGACTGGCGAGTGCAGCGGAGGTGGCATGAGCCTCTCCTGCCTCTGTGACAGCACTAAGGAACAGCGAGCCCAGAGGTCAGGAGCAGTGAGCAGGTGGATGGTATGGAGCAAGGGGTCCCGGACTGTGAGAGAGTGCAAATTTCATGCACTGGGCTCTAGTCTGTTTATAACAGGGATTTTGACATGCTAAAACTTTGATTTTGCATGTAGGACATTTCTCAGTCTTTCCCTTTATGATTAGATGATCTTTTCCATGCCAAGATGAATTAAATTTTCACCTATACTTCTTCTCCTTATTTTATGATTTCATGAATGATTTATGGGTTATAAAATTCATCCATCTGGAATTAATTTTGATGAAAAACTTTTTTTCCCAATTATCAACCAAATAATTATCCAAATTCCCCAAATAACCCTTTTTTACAGATTGGTGATCACTTCTACTTTTAAAATAAATTTATGTATTTTTGAGCATTTATTTACACACATGAATTTCCTGTGAACTTCATGTCCATCCTTCCAGCAGGGCCGTGGCCATGTTGTCCCTGTAGTCATGACCAATGAAAACCTGCCCCAGGAAGTTCCCTGATCATTTACTTTTTGTAATGATTTTGGGGTTAAGGCATGTTTATTTTTACAGAAGGCCTCTGAAATCACTTGGTTAAGCTTTAAGGAATGAAATTCCCTTGGGGTGTTGATTGGAGTTGCGTTAAGTTTATAAATTAGCATGTGAAGACCTGAGTATTCTTTGCAATATTCAGCTTTCTTATTGGTGGATATACTATCCCTATTCATGCTTTCTTTCCACAGAGTATTGTTTACACAGGAAGAGGGGAGCAGGAGGCAGAGGTGTTAGAGGCAGAGACACTGGCTGCAGATTGCCACCATCCACCCTCAACTCTGAATCCACATCCTCTCCAGGGGCCCCACATAGGGTCCCTTTAGTGGGGGCACTGGGGTCTGCCTAGAGGTCAGGCTGCTCACACCTGGTTTTGTTTTGTTTCTACTCGCTTCATTTCTGATTATTTATCTGGCTCTGGATTTATAGTTTTGCATAGTTCTAGGAAAGTAGGAGATACTTGCTCTTTTTTAAAAAATTTATCCTCACCCAAGGATATGTTTATTAATTTTAGAGAGAGAAGAAGTGGGGGGAGAGACATTGATCGGTTGCCTCCCATCTGCACCCCAACTGGGGATTGAACCCACAACCTAGGTATGTGCCCTGATCGGGAATCAAACCTGCAACCTTTTTGTGTACAGGACAATGCTCCAACCAACTGAGCCATCCAGCTGGGGCCAGGTACTTGCTTTGATTAGTGTAGAAGTGGGGGGGAGAGACATTGATCAGTTGCCTCCCATATGCACCCCAATTGGGGAGTGAACCCACAACCTAGGTATGTGCCCTGATCAGGAACCGAACCTGCAACCTTTTTGTGTACAGGACAATGCTCCAACCAACTGAGCCACTCATCTGGAATTAATTTTGATGAAAAACTTTTTTTCCTAATTATCAACCAAATAATTATCCGAATTCCCCAAATAACCCTTTTTCTTACAGATTGGTGATCACTTCCACTTTTAAAATAAATTTATGTATTTTTGAGCATTTATTCAGGTACTTGCTCTGATTAGTGTAGAAGGACATTATCATAGGTGTGAGGCTTGATTTGGCACACATTCTATCTAAGCTGGAAAAATTCAGGGTCTGATTGCCCAATAGACGCCCAACTATAATATCCTGGCTCTTGGTTCCCCTATTAAGTCTCCAATGAAAAATCCAGCTTATTCCCTGGCCACTGCCTGTCATCTAAATGTTTAAACTCTCTTTTTAGTCTCTCTGTCTTTCAGTCTCCAGATAAAGCGAGAGTTGCACCTCTCAGTGTGTGTGTGTGCATGTGTGCGTGTGTGTGCATGTGTGTGTGCGTGCACTCACATGCTGCATAGGAAAATCCTGTCTAGACAGCCTGAAACTCTGAGCCTAGACAGCCTCTGGTCCCCATTCTGTATCAGCAGCACCGTCCAGCTCCTTAGCTACTTTCTCTTTGAGTAACTTGCTCAGTCTCAGTGGAGCTGAGGCTTGTATTGAAACGAAGCAGCAATGGGGTGGACATGTTCAGTGGGGAGATCATTCTGGTCCTGGGGGTTGTCTTGAGACTATGCTAGTCCCAGGGAGCAACCAGGCGGTCAAACCTGTCCTGGAATTCCAGACTGACAAGACCTAGGCTTAGATTTGACCCGGATAGCCCAACTCCTACAACCCAGATGTCCTCCTTATCCTGATCGAGGTTAGGAGGGGTTTCCTGGGATGTTCCCTGGGCCAGAAGGATGCACCCTTCTTCCACTGCCAGCTCCATCCTCCTGCCTTAACCTGATCTGAACCACCGCCTCTACCCAGGTCACTGTGGGATGACTCGCTGCTGGGTGTTCAGTCTATTCGGAGTTTCCTGGTCTTGGCAAGAGGACAGAGTTGGAAGAGGTGGGCAAGAGCAGAACCAAGCGCTCTAGGTTAGCTTCTCAAGAGTTCCCATTCCTCCACAGGCAGCTTCTCAAATGGGTTTGTCCCTTTGAGGAGTAGAAGGAAAGAACCTTTCTAGGTAAAGGGAGGGGAGGGGCGAGGAAGGAGGGGTTCCCTGCTGTGGACAATTTAAATGTCTGGTTTCAGTGTGATGTTCTTTTGTGGAGAGGAGTATTTCCTTACTCACATCCACTGTCCGCCCATCTGGACCCTGACTCAGGCATTCCTGGCTTGTGCCTTGGCAACCTGCCTCTGGTCCTCAGACCTCACTTTTCATCTCCTTGCCCTTCTCTTGTCATGTGTGTCCCACACCTGAAGGCCCCCCCCCCCCCCCCCCCCCCCGAGTTAGGCTCCATGTCAAAGTCATACAGAACTATCTAATTATAACAGATTAATCCATTAGGATTTATGCGTTTCTATTTACTGGCTGGAACTATCCATTTCACAGCTGTGGCTCCCACGTCTAACCAGCTAGCAGGCAATTTAAATATAGAAAGCAATTTAACCTAGTTGGATACCGAAGCCTCTCGCTTAATGTAGTGCATAAATTTTGGAGCTCTTTGCTCTCAGCCCTCCAAAGGGCAGCCAACGGTTTCGTGTCCTGAAAAGATTCGGCTTTTCAGGGAATTTACACTCTAGGAAGGGGTCCTGGGTATTGGAATACATAAAGAAGGAGTCTTAAATGAGGTCAGGGGTTGTCTTCAGGTCAGTTCTGCGTTCCTTTTCCTTCCTCGTTTGGAGACAACAATCTTCCGCTTAACTGAGCTTCCTAGGGGTCTGGCATCGATGGAGGGGAGCTTATTTTCCTCTAACTTTCATTTGCTGCTTGTTTGGGGAAAGTGTTTTTCCCACATTGTACCTGTCGTCGTCGGGTCACCCTGTCTGTCAGAGCTCAGAGTCAGATCCTCTTGGTTCTCCTGGCCCCTGGGCCAGCACCTGGCTTGCAGCGGACACTCATAAAACGCGTCACAGCAGGGAAGGGCCATGTGACCCCACAAACCCAACTCTAAGCCCAACCCAGAAATAACAGTGATTAAGGCACATGGGCTGAGTAAAATCACTCCATGTTGGGAACATATGACCACCTCCCTTTTAGGGAGGAGATGAGCAGAGAGGGACGTATTGCTGAGAAAAGAGAGGACTAGGTGGAAACTGGTAGGTCTTCAGGTACTGGAAGAACCGCCAAGATGTGGGGTTGGGTTTTTCTTTTCCACATGGCCTCCGAGGGCAGACATATTAGACTGAGAGGCAGGAGTTAAAGGAAGAACAAGTTGGACTTATTTGTACGAAGAACTTGGTATTGATTGAAGTGTTTTCTTTTAAATGGAACCCTCAGCTTAAAGAGGTAATACACTCCCTCCAACTCTCTGTGCTTAAGCAGAGGCTGGACAGCTGGGCAGGGAGGCCATGGTGGGCTTTAGAACCAGGCAGGACTGGAGACCTTCAGAGGCTCTCTTTTGAGCTTTCATGCCATGGCCACTCCGGCATCTGCCTGCAGACTTTCTCCACGCCTTCTGGCAGATGGGGAGGGAAGGCAGACCACAGACCTTGGAGGAGGCTGGCAGCTTGCTTAGCTCATGGTCCCTGAGCCAAGAAAACAGGTCCCATTGGATCTCCCACTGGCTTAGTGTCCCCCCAGGGCAGGATGGCAATGGAGCCTGTGGGCATGGGTGTGAATCAGTGCCCTGTAGCTGCCATAACAAAGTACCACAAACTGAGAGGCTTGGACAACAGAATTTTATTGTCTCACATTCTGGAGGCTGGCAGTCTGAGATCAAGGTGTCGGTAGGGCCACTCTTTCTGAAGGCACCAGGGAGGGTCCTGTTCCGGGCTTCTTTCCCCACTTCAGGCAGTTTCCTGGCCTGTTGGCAGCAGAACTCCCTCCTCATTGCGTTCTCCCTGTATGAGTGTGTGTGCCCAGATTCCCGTTTTTTGAAAGGACACCAGTTATATTGGTTGGGATGACTGGTTAGACTGAAGGGCCCAGTGGGGGCTTTAATTTTTCTTGATAGGTGTACAATGGAGTGTTTGAGGTTGAACCAATCCTTAAGCCAATCAGTCTGCTCTTTTTTTGAACTGAAACACTATATAGAGTGGGTATCACAACTGAGCCTTTAATTATGTCTTTATACTATTCTTTGGTTCATATAAAGAAGCTATTATTGAGTACCTACTATATACATGAGGCATGTGATACACATAATATTTCAATTAACCAGGACTCTGTAAAATAGATGTTATTAATCTTGTTTTATAGGTAAAGAAATAAATGCTCAGAGGATGTTCTGAAACTTGCTCAGGACCATACAGCTAGTAGGTGACAGAAGTGGGACTCAAATCCCTGCCTCTTTTGCTTTAAGGTTTAGTTTCTCTTTGTTATACCACACAACTCCCAAACCTGTTTGCAGGCTCCTCAAGTGAACAGACTTCTCACTATCCAGATCGATCAGAATTCACTGTAGACATCCCCTACAGTTCTCTGGGGTGAAATGCCCAGGTTTTGCTGGACGATCTCTAAGCCCCCTTTAGTCTAATACTCTGTGAATGATCAATCCCCCTTGATTTACCTTGAGTCAGTTCTGTGATGTTCACAGAGTTGGTATGTGATGCGGGGTATGCGGAGAGGGAGCAGCTCCGTGCTGGGTGGCCTGCCTCCGGAGTAATGTGGGCAGCCTGGGCCTGCAGTTCTGAGGTCAGAAGCTCTGTGTCTCCATTTCTCCAGGGGGGAATCAGGCCTTGGCAAATAGATTTACACTCCACTCACCAAAGTCTCATTGATAAGCCAGAATGCTGATTTATTAATAGATAATGAGATACAGTTGCCAAGAGTGATTGTGGCCTGCTAGTCTCACTCTTTGAGAAGCAATTTAGGTCTGAAAGTTAGTAAACGTGGAAAGAGACCAGGTGATGGAGGTGGTGCGAGAGTTTATTATCAAGCTGCAGTAACCTGACCCAATCATTTCTCTCAGCTCTGCCTACCAAGTAGCAGTGTATTCAGGTCAGTAGGTCAGGACACCTTCCCCTCACACTCACGCTCTTGCTCTCCAAATCAGCTGGGTCATAGCCCGTCTGGACTCGCTGCAGCCAGCCCTTCCTACGTAGCAGATTTCATGATTCGGAGGACCTGGTCTCACCTTAGGTTGCCTGCCTCAGATGGTCAATATGTATTGAGCACTGACCCTGAGCTGGGTGCTGGGCTCTGCATTGGTGGGGGCCAGGGAGACTGGTGCCTTCAGGTTGTGTACAGATGTTAATATACACGGGGAGTCACAGGTGGGGAAGGCCCTGCATTTTATGGGAGCACTGGGGGGGCTGGGGCTTTGGGAAGGCTTGCCGCGGGTAGCTCCTGAAGAGTGAGTGACAGTTAGCTGGGACTAAACCAAAGAAAACAAAACAGAGAAACAAAATACTGCCACCCAATCCTGGCAGAGGGAAAAGTATAAACAAAACCATGGATGAATGAAACAAGGTGTGTGTGTGTGTGTGTGTGTGTGTGTGTGTGTGTGTGTGTTCCTGTTCATCTGGGAGCTTGGCATTAACCAATTGGTATCCGAGTTGCCTTCTCCTCTCTGTTCACTTAGTGCCTATCACAATCGTGCTTACATTGCATTTATAACCTTTTTCTGTCTCTTCTATTGAGAGTGGGCAGAGACTGTCTTCATAATTTTAGAGGTAATCCCTGGATGTAATAGCTGTTCAGTGAATGTTTGTGGAACAAATGAGTAAAGGTGGGGACAAGAGTTCAAGTGCCCCTGTGCACAGGCCTGACCTGGGGTCAGCAGACAGCAGGGAGGAAGGCACCACGGCCTGCCCCTGGGGCTGTGCCAGGCGGGCGTCAAGGACATTAGGTGGTCTTAAGTAGAGGGCAAGGTCTTCGATTAGTGTATTCATTGTTTGAGGGGGAGACTATAGTTTGAAAACTTGAGGAACCTACAGGAAGGTCACCTGTCAAGAAGGCGCCAGGGCACATCTCTGGCTGTCCCCATTGGCTGGGCCAGTGCATGGCCACCAGGCTCCCTGAT
Organism: Myotis brandtii; assembly: GCF_000412655.1. Classification (NCBI taxonomy): domain Eukaryota; kingdom Metazoa; phylum Chordata; class Mammalia; order Chiroptera; family Vespertilionidae; genus Myotis; species Myotis brandtii. The sequence continues at coordinate 1,953,171 of NW_005357075.1, forward strand.
GGTCCCGATGTTACAGAAAACTTGCAGGTGGAGATGATGGGGCAGGCTCCTCTGGGCCCATGTTTCCCCTGGGAGCTGATCCTTCCAAGCACCGAGCTCTGTCTCCTATTTGACATAATGGGTGCTGGTGTTTGGTGAGTCCCGAAAGGCTGCTGAAGCCAGGTATTGTAAAAAAAAAAAAGAAACAAATCAAAGGAAATGCATGCATTTTCAGCACTGTATTTTAACTTGGAAGTAAATAAACATGCACTTATTTGGCAGTCCTCTGATGAAGGGTCAAGGCCCAGCCTTTGGACATGGATCTGCTAATTCCCCTCCCTCTTTCTTGCCTCAGCCATGCATGTGGTGCATCAGCTAAGAAGTCTAGTTTGGGCTCCTTTAAAGTGGAGCAAGAACTTCAAGACTCACGTGAAACAACATAAAGGCAAATTCTAGGATTTTATAATCACGTTCACCACTTCCCCAGCCTGCTCCCCAAACCCAGTGCTTGTTAGTGGTGTCACCCACACGTTACTTTAATGTTTGTCATGCAAGTTTCCCCCAAGTGTTCAATAGGCTGCACTTGAATCATCAACTGTCTTTTCACACTTACGGTTTATAATCTTGCATAGTATTTGATCAGGTTGCACAATCAATAGTAATAAGTATGATTGGCAACATACTCCAGGTAAAGAGATGATTCACTGCTGGGGGAGGGGGCCCAGGTGTCCTGGAAATAGTCGGGTGATTGCTGGTACCCAGTGGGCCATGGGTCTCTGCAGTGGAGGAGTTGTGGGAGCACCTGCTCATGTCCTCCTTCCCCCGGGGACTTCAGGACTGGCTGCCTTTGCTGTCCTCTTCTCCAGTCTGTTAGCCTGTCATGGGTGGGGCTTGGGGCCATGCTGTCTGATTTCCCCATTGTTCTGAGCCCTCCCAGGAAACACGTCTTCTAATTTCTACTTCTTTCCTTGCCTCCACCCAGGCTTCTCCCTGGGGTCCCCAAACACCTTTCTCCAATACACCCAGAGTGTCATGGTGTTCTATGCCACAAAGATATGGAATGGATTCCCAGTTCTATCACTGAATAGGGTATAACCTTAACTAACACACTTAGCTTCTTTCAACCTATCACCTAGGACTGTGGTGGGATTAAGTTAAATCAGGTAACTAACACTGTGGAATGCTTACCGTAAACCAGACAGAGCTTTATGTAAACACTTCATTTTGGCAAAACCCAGTGAGCCAGGTGCTACTGATCCCAACTGACAGAAAAAGAACTGAGGCTCGGGAGCTGAGCCTCACTGTTGCTGACAGCAGAGCCGGGACTCAACCCCAGGCATCCAGCTCCAGCACCCATAGTCTTGGTCTTCAGGAAATACTCCTTCCTATGGTACCATTCCGGTCACATGGTAGGTGCATCATAAATGCTTTGTGGATGCACCTTCTACTCTCAAATCCCTGCCCACCCCCCTACCCCAGGAGCGCAGGGCCAAACTTCCTACCTCTTTATAGAAGCCAAGGCCAAGTGTAGTGTGGCAGAGGTGGCTGGGTGTCAGCGCTATTGTGGTTTCCAGCCAGAACCACACTTCATAGCACCTCTTCACTCAGGTGTAGCCGTGTGGCAATCTTACCACCCCACTCCTGGCTCCCCAAAGCCTCCCATGTGAACCCTCCTCCCTTCCTCTCTCTGGCTGAAATGAGCAGGGCCACCCATTGAAGATGAAAGCCTTGCTGTCAATCCGAGTTCCTAAATGATTGTGCAGTGCAGGGTCCCTCACTGACAACTAAACTTTAAGAGAAAAAGAACAAAGCCCCTAAGATGTTGGGGTTTTCCTGTGATAGCAGCTAGCACGATCTTGACTTGTGTACACACTGGGGACCTCTTTGAACTTGTTGGAAAGTGCCCACCTGCAAACCCCGGGATAATGTGGCTCCCCCATTAGGGGTAGTGGAATGTGTTCGAATGCGGTTAGCTCCTGAACCTTGTCAGATACCACATTCCTAGGTTATCGAAGCTGAAATTGCAAATAAAACCATATTTGCTACAACAGGATGTGGTGATAAAATGTGCTTTGGGATTAGGAAGTGCTCAGCTCACATTTTAGCCTTGCCATTTTCCAGCCATAGTACCTTAAAGAAATTAATTAATTCCCTGCTTCTCGGTTCCTTAGATAAGTTCCTTTAATAATAAATTTCTAAAGAGGTGTAATAATATCGACCTAGGAGGGTTGTTGTGGGATTAAACGAAAGCGACAGTGCTTGGCGTATAGTGGCTAATCCACTGATGGCAGCTACTGTGTATAATTCATTCATTCGAATCACAGGAAATTTAATGAAAACCTATGATGCGCTCCAAACTCCCTGAGGAGCAGAAGACACAGGCCTATGCTTAGGAGACGGCCCTCTAACTGGGAAATGTGCTTGACACGCGTGAAGTGGTTGAGTGCCAGGTGGCAGGGGACAGGGCCTGGAAAAGTAGGACATACTCAGTGCCGTTCTGGGAAGCTGCCTTTGGCCAGAGGGGGACTCCCCTAAGGGGGACATGGAGGAGGGAAGCTGAGGTGACTTCTGGGCCCTTTGTTACCTGTTGCTGGGAGACAAGAGTGTTGGGGAGACTGGAGGAGGCTGGAGGTGATGGATGGCCTGGCTGGAAGCTGTGCACTTGAGTGTGCCCTGCGGGCCAGGCCAAGAGCAGGTCCCGGTGCCATGGCTGCCGGCCACCCTGCGCCGCCCCCCCACTCCCCCCCTCCCGGGGCCAGGGAAAGCCTGTGCCGTGAGGGGCTATCCCTGTAACCAGACCAGTGAGCCCTTCCCTGGGACAGGGAACAGCTTCATTCTGGCGTCCATGGAGGCACTTACCAGTGTTAGAGGGCAGCCGGGAACATGGCCCCGTGTCTCTGGCCTTTGTGGAGGCACCTCGGACAATGCCACAGAGGGATGCTCATTTCTGGGCCGGTTTTCAGTTCTGCTGCCATTTCCATTGGATCCTTTATGAGACAGACTCTGCTACAGGGACCTGAGCTCTTGGCGTGTTCAGCCAGGAGGCCAGGACAGCTCCTCCAAGGACTGTCCAGCGTGTCATCCCTGCGCCACGGCAACCGCGTCCACCACGAAGAGGCTCCTTGTTGGTGACACGGGCCAGTGGTCTCCCTCTCCTCTGGGCTCAGGTTCCCCGGTGGCTGTCAAGCTGTCACAGAGCCCTCTGTGTTCAGTGTTTTCCCAGGTTAATTAATCCTATTATTGTTGCTGTGGTCTATAATTAGACACACTGTGCAATTATATCATCCATTCTGCATTATTGATGTGCAACTTACTAAGCCAAAGATGGTTATTAAGTATTACCCTATTGGATTGAGTTTCGCACAAGCACAAGGCACCCTTGGTCGCAATGCTGGGTGGTTGGCCTGTGTTTGGAGCTCCCAGCTTGGGTCTGCGTGAGCCTTCTGTTGGAGGACCATCCTGTGAGTATGAGTGGACCACGTTGCTAGGGGCAGGTCTGAGAATCTTCAAACTGGGAAGAGGAACACAGCCCCCAGCCGTCCCTTTCAGGTCTTTGCCCCCATGGGTAGGCCCTGTGCTGCCCTCAGGGTCTGACCACACTCTCCCCCAGTCCCAAAGGCCGTCAGCACTGGCTTCAAAGGCTTAGGAACGCAAAGGCGCCAGTACCTTCCTTTCAGTATCTTCTGTGTGTCAGACTCGTCACATATGCTGTTGCATTTTGATCGTCAACAATCCTACAAGGTGGTGCTATGTATGACTCCCATTTTACAGATGAGAAAATTGAGGCTTGGAGAGATTTAGTAACTTGCTCAGAAATTGTGGAGAGAATATTTTGAACCCCAGTTTGCTTCACTTTGAGCCCCAAACCTTCTTGGCATAAAGAAAGGAACCTCATTTCATCTAGAATATAGAGAGATGGGCATTGAACAGAACTTGATGCTAAAGGGAAGAACTAAGAAAGGGCTTCATGCACGAGCTCCAGGGACTGGGGAGACAAAGGCATCGAGGCAGCAAGGCCTCTGGGACCCCAGAGCCACAGAACGTGTATCAGTGGCTTCGGCTTTCAGAGCAGCCAGGCTGGGCCGTCTCCTCGCATGCGCATGCTGTTCCCATCCTTCCTGCCCAGGCGGCTGGGAGGCACTCCTGGAGCGAGCAGACCAGGGAGCTTGCTCACCACTCTGTCTCCTGCATGCTGTGGGGCTTCCGTAGGGGAGACAATGACATGTGGGGCAGAGACAGGCCCCCTGCCTGAAGCGTGTGTCCTTAAGAACACGTGGTGTCTGGGAATAGATTGGGGGCGGCACCCTTTGCTGGGGGTTTCTGCTTTTGGAAGGCTGGTGGAGGGAGTGCAGGACCATGAGCAAGTCACACTGTATACAGCTCCCTTTGTCCTGCTTTGCATGCCCCCACCTGCCCCAATCCAGGCGAAGTCAAGGTGTAATGATAATAAAAGATACCTCGGCATGGAAGACTCGTGTGAAAGGCAGCTCCTGCCTGGGGGAGAGCTGGGGAGGGGCTGTCAGTATCCCTGGTCCTAATCACCTGGTCTGACACCTGGAACCTGGGGTGCAGGGTTCAGTCTTATGTGTGTGGAGGTTGGGTGTATACAAGTGTCAGGACTCTCCTGTACCCCACTCCTCCCCTCCACCGCTAGATGAATCATGCTTTTCATTTTCTGTGCTTTCTGGTGGTTTGACACCTTGGGGGCTTGCTGGCTGTGGAGAGACTGCCTGACCCAGGGCTCGCCAATTCCTAGAGATAGTGAACCATGTATCTGTGCACACACCTGTCATAGACTAACCAACATCAAGTCCATACCCTCAGCTACCTCCTTTATTAGGTTCTCACCCACCAAGTCAGTATCCCCGGTTCTGACCACCCGGGGCCAGGTAACCAGAGACCCCTTCATGGCCCAGAGCACGCCCACATCATTCACACCAGCCAGTCCCAGGCAGCTTCCCTGCCTGCCTTGTCCATGGAGGACTGTGGCCCAGCTGCCTCCTCCTCGCTCCTGCTTCTGCATCCTGCCTGCCCTGGGGCCTGCCCATGTGGTCCTGCGTGCTCCATGCTGTGCCCCTCATTCTAGAGCAGCGGTTCTCAACCTGTGGGTCGCGACCCCTTTGGGGGTCGAACGACCTTTTCACAGGGGTCGCCTAAGACCATCGAAAAACACATATATAATTACGTATTGTTTTTGTGATTAATCACTATGCTTTAATTATGTTCAATTTGTAACAATGACATTGGGGGTCACCACAACATGAGGAACTGTATTAAAGGGTCGCGGCATTAAGAAGGTTGAGAACCACTGCTCTAGAGGAACTGTGAGTAATGACATCTCTCAATGGCATTAGCCTCTCCGCACCTCCATAAACTAATATTTTAGTACAGGCACCACCAGGCAGGTCCTGTTGCACGATCCTCAAGGAGCCCTGCCTGGGCCCTGACGGTGCTTGTCACCGCTGGGGATGGCTGTCACTGTTCACTGTGGGATGAAGGCACTTAGTACAGGCACCACCAGGCAGGTCCCCGAGGAGCCCTGCCTGGGCCCTGACGGTGCTTGTCACCACAGGGGATGGCTGTCACTGTTCACTGTGGGATGAAGGCACATCTTCTGAGTAGGGATGGGATGATGGGTCTTAACACTTTTCAGTTTATTTGGGAAGTCATGTTTACACTCCTATATTCTGTGTGTATTTTTCAAAAGGTTTTCAGTCAGCGGGTTACAGCCTCGCAAGGCAGGCACAGAGGTTACTTGGATGTCTCTTTGGGTGGGGAACAAAGGGAGGAGGATGGCTCAGTGCCTGGGAGTGGAGGAAGAGAAATGCAGTGTTTCCCACTCCCAGCCATGGCCCTGCGAAGCAGACGCCTCACCCGATGCCCCAGTTTTGCTGTTAAATGGGGCTCAGAGCATCTGCCTTCTTATGTCACAGGATTTGAGGGAGGTGACTCTGATGTGGAGGTGTTAGAAAGGCATGGAAAATGCTCCCACTCAGGGCAGACCACCTTGACAGGAACACCTGGGAGGGCCAGGGATGGCCTGGGGGGTGAGGGGGTGGGAGGTGGCAGGAACCTTCCAGTCAGGTGGAGGGATGATCATTGTTGCATCGGTTCAGTGGCTGTTCTGGTTCTCTGCAGATCTGACCATCTGATTAACATGGAACTATTTTCCTGTGGCATCATTTCCAAAGGAAGAAAGAAAGAGGAATTTCTAAAATTGCAGTCATGATAATAAAGATAAACACAATATAAACAAAAAGAATAAACCTTGGTAGTTTGTGGAAACAGTCAGGATGCTCCAGGCTGGTTCCAGGACCAGATGGGCTGTGGCTGTGGTCGACCTTGGGGATCGCACAGAGGCAGGAGGGGAAGTGGCAGAATGATTTCCTGTGGCTTCTGTAGGGGCTCTGGTCAGACTCCTTTCTCCACACTTACACCCTCTGCCTGAGATTCTGGAGACTCCTTCGGCTGCAGCATGGTGCAGGGCTGGCCTGTTTGTGTGCCAACTAATGAATGGTGGTCCATGCCAATTCAACACCAACAGAAACCTGCAGTTTGGGGTGCGATGAAGAAAGAAACCTTACTTAGTGCAGATGGAACAGCCCTGCTCCTGTGAGATGCTTTTAGTGCCCCATGCCAACACCCAAACCGTACTCTTAGGTGAAAAATCGCCCACTGAGCCAGAAGGGAGCTGGATTACATAGACAGAAGCCCTTGCCCCTTGCCCCTGATTGGTCTGTCCTCATGCAAATGAGGATGCCAAATCTTCATAGTTTGATTGGTCCAAAGGCACTCCCATGATTGGTCAGAATATAGCCACTCTGATTGGTCAGAGCTGTGGAGCTCTGATTGGATGGGGAAAGCCTCAGTCTTATTGGCTGAAATAGAACTCCAGGAGCTCCTTTGTAAGGGCTGGCTCAGATGCCTGCAGCAGGCAGGTAGTCTAAGGCAGTGGCACACAGCTTAGCATAGAGGCTTCTCCATGTGGGCTCCCTGTGCAGGAATGGCTGCTAGGCTTTTATTTATGTAATTAACTAATTAGTTAATTAATTAAAGCCCAGTTAGCTACCAGGAGCCTTCTTAGTCCTCAGGGTCCTCAGGGTACACATGTGGGTGAGGTACTTAAGTCTTGGGTCTTTTTGGTGAAAACGCCCAGTGGGGCCCTGGCCTGGGCACAGTTCTGGGGTGCTAAGCTGCCCACTCACCTGCGCCCAGAAGAAGGAACAGGTACTGCAGTTCATTCATATGGTCAGGGGCTTGGAATACACCCTTTAGGTGCAGAATACTCCACAGAAAATGTTCTCCATTTAGTCTTTCTCTTCTTATCTTCTTCCCTCTCTTTCCTTCTCCCTCTCTCTCTTTTTATATATATATTTTACTGATTTTTTTACAGAGAGGAAGGGAGAGGGATAGAGAGTTAGAAACATTGATGAGAGAGAAACATCGACCAGCTGCCTCCTGCACACTCCCCCCTGGGAATGTGCCTGCAACCAAGGTACATGCCCTTGACCGAAATTGAACCTGGGACCCTTTAGTCCACAGGCCAACGCTCTATCCACTGAGCCAATCCGGTTAGGGCCCTTCTCCCTCTCTTTTAACATTTTCCTCCCACCTCCTTCCCTCCCTCCCTTGCTCCCCCATTTGAGCCCCAGTAATGCACACAGGACTAGGTTCTTGGTGCACAGGGTTGAATGGGGCCCAGCATTTGCCTGTGAGGATTTTTCTAGGAGGCCTCTGTCTGTGGAGAATTACTAAAAACCACTGACCCAGAGAAAAAAATGGAGTTTCCCTTTATCTGATTGGAGGCATCTTATCATCTTATGAAACCCAAGGCTGCTCATGAATTCCTGCTCCTCCTATAGGTTCTGGGAGGATGGAACAGTGGACAACGACAGTACCTTGCAATTAACCAGAGACTCATGCCATCTGGCTGTGTGAGCACTGGAGAGGGGCACTTAACCCCCTGTCTTCCTGGAGGAGGTGGCCCCTGAGCTGAGTCCCCAAAGGTTCCCAATGGCCCTGTTGCTGCCTACTCTGATGTCTTTGCTGTTCCCCATGGAGATCAGTGTGTGTGCTGCCGGGACGGACTACAAGGAGGGCTGGCGCAGCCAGGGCCATGGTGCCTACTTTGGTGTGACCGTCCCAGTGCAGGCAGGACTCTCCTGCTTCTCCTAGTTCCTTGTGTTGAGCTCAGATGCTCTCCTGTGCTCCACTGTGAGTGGATATTTCACTGCTTCCTGGATAACACAGCACATGATCGATGTGTGTCAGTGTCCCAGGCATTGCATCTGTGAGGATCCTCACTCTCCTGTGAGACAGGCCTCCAGGGGCACGGGAGCCACATAGCACACGGTTCATGACGGTTCCCCTGATGCTCCGATCCAGCACGTGGGAAACTACACTTACTTTCTGCCTACCCTTCCCGATGGGCTCCTCCTCCAGTGCCTGCTGTCATTTTCTGCCTCCACTTGAGTGTTTTGCTTCCCTTTCCCCTCATCCCAGCTGCCCACTGGCTCAGTTGCCAGCATCAACACCAGTTATTGCTGAAGGGCCTCCTCTGGGTAGAGGCTGTTGTGTTAGAACTCCACATAAGTGAGTTGTCATCCTGGAAGCCACTCCGTGAAGTAGATGCTGTGACCTTGCTTCAACACACAAGGAACCTGAGACCTGGAGAGGTGAGGATGTGCCCACAGCCTTCTCGCTAATGGGTTGCAGAGATGGGATAGGCACCCACATTGTCTGACCTCCGGATGCTTGCTCCTCACCATTATGCCAGGCTGCCACCCTCCTTACTAAACCTTCAAAGCCAGTAGTTCTCCACACAGGCTTCTGATCCAGAGCTGTGATAGGTGGAATAATGCCCCCAACCCCACCCTAGATATCCATGTCCGAATTCCCAGAGCCTGTGGATAGCTGGTTACATGGCGAGGGGATTGAGGTTGCAGATAGAAACGGTTGCTAATCAGCTGAGATGGTCCTGGATTATCCAGGTGGGTCTCATGTATCACAAGGGCCTTTAAATGTGGAAGAGGGAGGCAGGAGAGACAGTCAGAGAGATTTCGAGATGCTGAGCTGCTGGCATTGATGATGGAAGGCGCCAGGAGACAGGAATGTGGGTGTCTCTGGAAGATGGAAAAGGCACCCCCCTAAACCAGATTCTTCCCTCGAGCCTCCAGAAGGAACACAGCCCTGCAGGCACCTCGATTTCGGCCCAGGTGGATTTCGGACATTTTGGCCCTTGATTTCGGACACGTGACCTCCAGAGCAGTAAGAGAAGGAATATGTGTTGTTTTCAGCACTAAGTCCATGGCGACTTGTTACAGCAGCTGCAGGAAACTCATACCACCCTGCAGCCTCCAGTTCAGGAGCTCATCACCTCTCTCTCAAACTGTGGTCTCTACCTCTCCTCATCTTCCTTCTACAGGGTCCATACTTGGTGTCATGTGGGTGCAAGATATGGGTAGGATCACTCTGTAAGGTATATAAATGCCTAACTACTATGCTGTACACCTGAAATGAATATAATAGTGAATGTCAACTGTAATTGAAAAATAAAATAAAATAAAGATAAAAAAGGATCCACAATATCTTTTTATAGCAAAGTGTCCTCTCTTGGCCCAGATACTGTCCCTGCCTCCCACCAGCAAATCTGAAAGGCTGCCAGCCTCTGCACCCAGCGCTCTGCCTTCCTTCCCGCTAGGGTGGGGAGGTCCCTGCTCCTCTCAAAGGCCCCCTCCAGGCTGCTCTGGGTGGCTGCTTCCTGAATCACCAGTTTCTTGCTCTCTCGACACACAGCATCTGTTTATTAAAATTGTATTTTTTTATATTAAAGCATGGTTGGCATACAATATTATATTAGTTTCAGGTGTACAAATTTGGCATTTACATACCTTGCGATGTGATCACTAAATCTAGTAATAATCTCACAGCTCCTGTTTCAGACTCCTTCCTCATGTCAGGGCCTTTGCATTTGCTGTTCCCTCTGCCTGCAATGCTTTCCCCCAGGTATGCACAGGGGTCACTTCTCCGTGTTGCTCAAGCTCCCCCATCTAGGCTCGCAGCCCCCATTTCCCTCCTTCTCTGCACTCTTCGTAGCTCTTACTGCAGCCAAACTTGTTGACATTTTTGCTCACTACTGTTAACACCAGTGCCTGCAACAGGACCTGGCAAACAGTAGGTGCTCAGGAAATATTTGATGGAAGAATGAATCATCTTAATGGCTTTAAATCCAAAATGGATACTCGGAGACCCCTGTGTCTCCAGCTCCATCCCCCTGAGTCCAGGTTTGCATACCAAATGCTTATCTGATACCCTGAATTGGGTGCTCAGCAAGAACCTCAAATGTGGGATCCCTGTTTCCTACCCGCAGACCCCTTCCTTCCCATCAGCTGAGCCCAACACAGCGCTAGCCTTGACTCCCACTCTCCCCCATGCTTCACACCCAGCCCGTCATCAATTCCCGAGGCCACTGCCTTCAGAACACACCCACAGCTGTCTCCACTGTCACCCTCATAGCAGTCCCCCTGTCCCCTTCCTCACTGTTGCCCCACTAACATCAGTAATTTAGAGTTCCTTGTGGGAGATGTGTCTCTTTCTTCATTCATTCATTCATTCAATCACTTATTAATTCATCATTTATTTATGTCAGTATGGGATCGTGGGCATTTATTTTGTACTTTAGGTCATACTTCAATATCATGCTATTTAATTTGCTGCTCAAATTGTTCCACCTTTAGCATTTGGGAGCCCCTGCAGTTGGCTCCTCTGTCCATTTCACCCCCCCCATCTCTTGTTTTTGAGCCCCTCCTTGCTTCCTGGCGCTACAAGATGCTGGGGTGCGCCTGGTGTGCCCCTGACCTAGCCTGAGAGCCGGCTGTTTTTCTGGAGCACTGGGGTCCTCATGGGAGAGATGCATTAGAAACTGAGGTCCTGGTGGTGGGTGTGCTCACGGGCACTGATCCAAGGTCCTTTAAAAAATGCAAAACGAGATAGCGCTTCATTCACTTAGAATAAAGTGCACACTCCCTCCCATGGTCACCTGGCTCCTGGCCGCCTTTTAAGTCTTTTTGAGCCACTGTGTCGCTGTGAGGAACGCATCCCTGCCCCTCGGACAGACCTGTGGACTTCCTGGGTCTTCTTGGGTCTCTGTCAGTGAAGGGCCCCTGCCTCCAGCTCCGTGAGGCGGGAGGGCAGGGCTCTTCTCCTCCTTGCCCGCTGCGGCCTTCCAGCCCTGGGAAAGCCCCGGGTACCTGGCGTGCTGAGCGATGAGGTCCAGTACCCCAACCTGCACGTGGCAGTCTCTCCTGGAAACCACTCTCTCTCTCTTGAAAACTTGATTCTTCTCAGAAGGCCTGGCTCAAAGGTACACAAAACCCCTGTGACTCCCTGGGGCCTACAAAACTCTTCCCTCTTTTGCTCCAGGAACTTGGGGCACATCTCCAGGAGTGCACCCAGCCCAGGGAGCTGTGAAGTCTGCAAGCGCAGGGTGAGCTCCAGAGGGTGCCAACCATGGCATGCCCATCTCGCCTCCTCAGTTCACAGCTTTCAGTAAGTGTTTGTCAGGTGAAACCTGGGACTCTCCATGTGGGCTCCCCTGACCACCTGCAGCACAAGCTGCCTCGGAAAGGAGGGGCAAGTCCAGGAGGCCACGCCCAGCCCTCAGAAAGGTGCCTCTCACCTGCTTCTCCTCCTTTTTCTTCTTCAGTAGAAAGGGCTGGAGGCTGGCAAGGTCACCTCTAGCAGAGCTTGCTGATATTTCACTGGCTAGAGCGGGGTCCCGTCATCCCAGTCTTATTTCCAAATCTCCTTGATGTCTGTGTCTTTTTTTCTCCACCTCTGAAGATCAATAATATTGCAGAAGCGAGAGATCAAAGTTGGTGGGTGAGCAGGTGGTGGGTGAGCAGGGACAGGGGCTGGGGTGGAGAAGGGGCTGGGGATGGGGTGGAAAGAAAGCGCCCAATTAAACTCTTCCCTGGACAAAGCTCCCGGATGCCTCAGAGCTTGTTGTTACCTGTTCTCAGCTCAACAGCTCTCCTTGGCTCCCCTCTCTCCACCCCCGTTCCTCCACCCCTCCCACTCCCTCCCATAAACAAAGCCACAGCTCCAAACAACATCTTGTAAAGCACATTATAAAATGCTTCTAATAAATCCTAACAGCCTTGGCCATAGCCAGCTGAGAGAAAGGTGATTATGACACGAAAGTGTCAGGTTAGAACAACAAATTGGGCCACACGAGCAGGGATTTATTCGCCTTTGTAAGTGTGCTATGAAGGGCCCTATAATTTCACAAATAAACCCGAACATTGCTCAGTAAATGGCTCCTGGGTTTAGAGCCCCAGGACCTCAGGAAGGAACATATTAGTACCAGTCGTGCAATTTCAGATGTGGGGCAGATCAGCCCGGGGCGCAGACCAGATGGCATTCAGCCTGCCTCTGGCCCTCCTCGGAAGTGTGGGCACTCCAGGCGGACAGCAGGAGGGTTGGGCAGCTCCCAGGGTCTAGCATGGGGATTGGAGGTGATGGGGACTGATGGCCCTGGGGTCCTTGCGACAGCTCCTGGAGATCCAGGAGGAAGGCGGCTCCTGGCTCGGGTAGGTGGGCGAGGGGTTGTCAGGTCAGCTGAGCTGGCAGCTCTATAATTAGGGGACCACCTCCAGGCTTGCTGTACTTCCGGTTTAAAACTGGGACTGTTCATCACCCCGTTAGTGAGAGAGCGCCTGCCCTGGGCACTGCTTTATCACACACGGCCTCCTGACATGGGCGGCCCCAGCTACTGGCTGGGGAAGAAGGGAAAGGAGTGGGGAGCTTCAGAGAGAATGGAATCGGGTTTATCAGTGCTTTACAACTCTGGCTTCACTTTAAAAAAAAAATACAAATTCCTGGCTCCATTCCAGACCATGAAACTGGAATCTCTGAGGGTGGGTCTGGGCATCGGGCTGCATCTGGCCCGAGGCAGTGCATGGGGTGTGACGCAAAGGGCATGGAGGACCGCCTTCCACAGCCCCTCAGTGCTGCAGCTCAACCACACCTTCCTACAGCCTGGGGGAGCTGCGCCCTGGTCCAGTCACCCCCTGTTCTCTTGTTGCCATCGCTGCCTCTCTCCCCAGCTAAGTACCGAGTCAGACGGGCTCAACGGCCCATTGAGTCTTGACTCCACGAGGAACCCCCGACTGAGCTTGTCCAGTGGGTGCTTTTCTCTTGCAGACACAGCCCAGATAGGGAGCGATGACCTGCATTTTCAAAGCCACGTCGTTACAGGTAGGTAACAAGCATTCTTTTAATAACCCAGATAATGAGGCTGTAATGAACTTGGGTAGAACGTGTATCTCTCTGCCCTGCTCCACGCTCGACGGCGGGGGTGGTAACCTGGCAGGGACGTATCATTTCCCTTGTTGGCCTTCTGGGCTTGGCAGGCAGGACCCACAGGCACCACATTCGCACCCAGTGTGTCTTCTTGTTCACTTGACGTTAGTTTTCAGACTGTCTCACTGCATGGGGCAGACATGGGCATCGGTGCTGTCAGGCCCCAGGCAGTTCTGACGTGAATGGGGTGTGATGCAGGGGGCAGGGAGGACTGCCTTCTTTGTCCACCCAGGGTGCAGATGATGGGTGGGCGAGACGGGTGGTGGGGGCTCTCCGTTATGCCCTGTGGCTTAGGGTGGATCATGGCCCCCTGAAGAGGGAGTTTGGTCTCCATGGAAACCTGACTTAGGTGCCCAAAGATCTCGGGTTATATCCTGCTTTTGCCATGAGCCTTCCTCTCATCCGCTCTCCACTCTAGTGTTCTCTGCACTCCAGCACCTATCGTCTGAGCCCGGATTCTGCCCCGACCCCTGTGACCACAGTGCCGCTGTCACCCAGCGCTCTGTCCTCTCTCAGAGCAGCAGGTGTCCAGGCCCCATAGGATGCTGGCTCGCATTATCTTCTCAGTATTTATGTGGGAAAAGCACATAGAGACTTCCAATCAGAGACTGGGTCCCAATCCCATTCCACTTAACGGCTCTCTAACTCCTTGTATCCTTAGTTTCCTTCTCTGTATAATAGGAATAATGGGAATAATGGGACTGTGGACCCACGAGGTGTATAGTGTTATAGACAGTGCCTGGCACATCACTGTATTCACTGTGTTTGTTACCTCTCTCCCCAGCATCCCTCCTTTCCTTCATCTGAGATAATCAAGCGAGCTAACATGTATAAAGACCTCATACAACGTGCCATACTCAGAGCCAGAACGATTCAGTTATTACTCTGATTCCTATCAGACCTTTATTCTCCTGGGCTAGATCTAGAGCTGGAACCATGGCCCCTTCTGTGCTGGACCATGACACACCCTCCTGCTTTGTCACCTCAGACCTCACCGCGAGAGCACCAACACCGACTCTTCTCCGCCCCTTCTGCCCTTTCAGGGCCTTTCCTTCTTTACGGGGCCTCAGTCAAGTCCACCCATCACAGGAAGGAAGAGGGAGATTTTGTGACCTTGGACCTGGGGAGGGAAAGAAGACTACAGTACTAGGTCCCTGCAGAGATTTGTCATGCTCCCC
>NW_005357075.1:1967863-1988604 GCF_000412655.1 Myotis brandtii
CCCACCCAGGGCCTGCTCATCTCCAACTGCTGGAGTTGCTCAGGCATCTGCCTTAACTCTGCTCTCCAACCTGAAGAGTTCACCTTCCTTATCTTCCCAAAGCCTACTCACCCTCCAGGACCCAGATCTAGCCCTGCCTCCCTTAGAGAGGCCCCGCATGCCCCAACCACCCTGACCTCCTCCTGGTCCCTGGGCTGCGTATTTTTTCTTAGTCCCCCAGCCTCCAACCCTAGCCCCCCACTCTCTGCTGGGAAGGTGACCCCATGGAATTGCTTCTCTTTGGCTTTAGGTTGGGTTTAGGATGAATCAACAAAGAGCCAAGGGTGGGAAGAGAGGGAGCTGGGGTACGTATTCCTGGCTCTCCTTCCCTGCTGGGCTGCCTCTGGTTGCTACAGCTCTTGTTTGAGTTCGCCTTCCCACACAGCTGTCCTCTGCTTCTCGGATGTCTCCTCCCGGCCTCCTCGGGCCCAGGGCAGCGTGCACATTACCCCTGAGCCCGCCCCACATGTTTACAACAATACTCTCCTTACACTCTCCTCAGTCATCCAGCTGGAGTGCACCATCTGTTTCCTGCGGAGACCCCAACTGATACGGCTTCTGATGGTGCAGTGTCCAATTTAACACTTTAGTGCATGTTGTTTTGTGCCGTCCTTTCCTTGTTGACCGCTTGCAATCCAGGGTTAAGGACTTAAGGGAAGACATGACTATCACGTAGCTCTTTTTGTGTCCTCCAGCTTGGCATAGTGCTGGCCTCATGCTGGGCATAAAGCAGATGCCCACAGAATTGCCCAAGAGAAGGACTACCATGTGTGTGGGCTTCTGACTCCCTGTCTTCACTGTCTCTATCTCAGGTGTGTTGGTCTAGTGGCTGCCTCAGAAGAGAAGTTCTTAGCTGGGTGGACCATGGGGAAGCTTGGCCTTAGAAACCAAACTCACACTTTGGCCTGAGAGTGGCATGGAGGCAATGCCCCTGTGGCCTGGAAGGCCAGGCAGGCCAGCCTCCTCTGGAGTGCCAGGGCCAGCGCCGGCTGACAAAGTGCAGCCTGGGGTGCTCGTCAGGCAGGAGGTGGCAGGGCATCTCCCCGAAGGCAGAAGGCAGAGCCTGGTGGCCGAGGGTCTGGTGTCACGTAAAGAGTGGGGCTCAATCATGAAATCAGAAGTCCCCTGAACGGGAAGGGACTGGGTCATCTGGTCCCGCCTTGTCCAATATGGCGCGCCCTCGACATGTGTGGCTTTGAGCACTGGAAGTGTGGCTGGTCTGAACTGCTGTGCTGCAGGTGTAAGATACAAACCAGCTTTCAAACCTGACATGAGAAAAATGTAAAAATGGTCTTGTTAAAAACTTTTCTATTCATTATATGTTGAAATGATAATATACTGTATATATGGCACTCAATGAGATAAGTTATTAAATTTTACATATTTCTTTTTACTTTTTAAATATGGCTACTAAATCATTTATTTAAAACATATTTTTATTGACTTCAGAGAGGAAGGGAATTTTTACTTTTTAAATATGGCTACTAAACCATTTATTTTAAAACATATTTTTATTGACTTCAGAGACGAAGGGAGAGGGAGAGAGAGGTAGAAACATCAATGATAAGAGAAAATCATGGATCAGCTGCCTCCTGCATGCCCCCTACTGGAGATTGAGCCCACAACCTGGGCATGTGCCCTTGACTGGGGTCAAACCTGGGGCCTTCAGTCTGCAGGTCAAAGCTCTATCCACTGAGCCAAAGCCGCTAGGGCACTACTAGACCACTTAAAGTTCTATATGGGGCTCACGTTGTATTTCTATGAGGCATCTCTGGTTCAGTCCAACCCTCTCATTTACAGATGAGGAGACCGAGGCCCCTTCTGTGCTAGAGAAGAGTTTCCAAGGCCGTGTGCCCAGTTGGGAGGGAGCAGGGGCAGCTGAAAGAGTCACAGGTTGTTTCGCTGCATCAGTTATTTCTGCATGAACTATGGTGGGGTGGAGAGAGGGAGGGCATGGTCAACTACCCCAATCGATGAAACCAGCAGTCTCATTTGGCCTGGGTTTGGGACTTGGAATACATTTGGAATAGAGGCCTCGTATCCTTCTTTGAGGCAGGTGGCATGGCCCTGCCCATGAAGCCCATCTCCCTGGAAGAATGTCTCTGTGGGAGGCTGTGGCCTTGTGGGGCAAGGGGTCCTCTCTACACATGGTTTTGGCCCGGGCAGCCCAGGTAGGACATGGCAGAAGAACTGGCAGGCAGTTTAGAGAGCTCTCCCCTAGCTGCCACTATGTCATCGGTGTTGAGCAGAGCTTGCCAGAGTCTGGGCAGCCCCCTAACGCTGCAGGACTCAGCATCACTTGAAATGATTCTGCAAGGACTTCTTTTTTTAAAATTTTAAGGTCAGTTTATTAAGTTCACTCATGAAAGCTTTCAGAAGAATATTCTCCTGAAAATGATTTTTTCTTAGAAAAAGAAAGAAAGGAAAATCAACCCCGTCTCAGCATAGACACAGATGCTGTGGCCGTCAGGCCTCTGCAGAGAGGATGGTGCATCAGTGGGTCAAGTCGCTCTGGGTCAGCCGGACTGTGGTCTGGATTGTCCTCATCTTCCAGCTCCAACTCATCCATTTCCTGGAACAAAGACTCATCTCCCTGCACAGTGTTTCCAGCGTCCTCTGAGGACCAGATATCAGCTGTGTCCAGATTATGATCGTTTCAGGTCTCTGTTTACCACTTAATTTATTTTTTTTCCTGTTTGTTCTTCTTTTTAATTTCCAAGGGTTCTGCATCAAACTTGGCTTTCCAACGTAAGATATTCTCAATTGTAACAGGAGTGCTGTGCAACAATTGCCTTTCAGCTTCTTCTCCTTTTTTCTTTTCGTTTCTTTTCTCCTTCTTTTCTAGTTTTTATTTGACCCACTATTTCATTTCATGTTTCCTGCAGAGCTGTCACTAAAGGAAAGATCATCACCATATGCAAGGACTTCTGGAGCTTGTCCTCTGTTCCTTGGCCCAGAAAAGGAGAAGCCACAGTTCCTGGGCTCTGGGACTATGGTCACAAAATAACCCACTAGACATGGAACAACTCAAGAACAATGACAGACAGCAAAGGGTAAGTCCCAGGCGGGCAGCCCAGACTGCAGTTGAGATGTAGTGGGTTCTGTGGTCAGGAAGACGGCTGGTCTAGTGAAAACCTGACCTGGAGCCCTGCATAGTCTGAGTAGAGCCCTGCTTCTACCACACTCTGCTCTCATTGTCCTCATTTGCTCAATGGGATCACACCTGCCAACTGGCTCCCACTCTCCGGCGTGGCAGGTGTGAGGGGAGTGCCACACGTGGCCAGGACGGGGTGCCGCCTGGGGCAGGAAGTGGTGTGAGCAGCTAAGGGTGCCTGGGAGGGAGGCTGGCCATGTAACTTATCTTCTAAAAGGCAATGCTTCGGAGGGTGAAAGTGGATGCTATTAATATGAAAATTGGGGCAAGAAATGGAGACAAAGACTATTCTATGCAGACAGGTCTTAGGGCTCTCTCTTGGGAAGAGGCCAGAAGGCGGAGCTGAGAGTAAGTCTTCTGGCCTGAGAGGCCAGGAGATGGGGGGTGAGGGGAGGTAGGGGTCAGAGCAAAGAGGAGTTTTGGGAGAGCAGTGACTCAGACAGAAGCAGGAAGGCAGGTAGTGAGGGAGTTCTAGGCCTGGAGCCCAGAGTGGGACCACCCTGATGCAGGACACCTGTCTCCCAGGGCTACAGGGAACTGGAAATGACAAGGTGGCAGGAGCCGTGAAGTGAGGCCAGCCAGCAAGGCACTTCTGTTCTCAATACTGACAACACAGGCGAGCCTTTCTGTGGGTGCCCCTGGCTGCCGGCGGTGGAAAGCCTGCTGTTTGGAACCCCACAAGGGAGTCTAAGATCACTGCCAAGCCTAGTCACTGGCCAGGCCCTTGAGTGGTCCCCACTTCACCCCTACCCCCGGGCCTCCAGCCCTGCCCCCACCATGAACAATGGGCTCTGTTGAGCCAGCAGTTCCTGGGCAACAGGAAGTCCTGGGTCCAAGCCCCACGGAGGAACAGAGCCTCTGTGACCTCTGAACTGGGAGCTCAAAGGGGCCATTCTCGCGGTGTGGGCCCGGAGGCGGGAGCGGCGCTGTGGCTTGGCCCCTGGAGAAACATGACTGCCCCAGTGTTCCGGCCTTTGCCCCGCGGCTCTTTCAGTTGCATCTGCTGACCTCATGGGATTGTCCTTCAAGTCTGTCTTGGCCGCTGTGCAAGGCTGAGGAGACAGAGCCTTTTCTTCCCTCACAGCTGCGTCTGCGGGTCAGGTGGTGGGCCCTGGTGGCACGGAGTCTTTCCTGCTGCCTCCTGCACATCCCATGCCCCTTCTTCTGCTGGTGGTCCCCACAGCCTCCCACTGGAGCCTCCCGCCAGGTAAGGTGGTGACACCTCCTCACAGGCCCCAGGGATCTGGTCTGCTTGCTGTCTCTTCTCCTGTGGCCACCACTCACCCTGTGGGCTGGATCCCACTTCACACACTCATTTAACAAACGCAGACAGGCAGCCCGGATGCCAGACATTGTCGCAGGTGCCTAGGGACTGGGCCTCACCCTGAGGGAGAGGTGCTGTGTCTTCCTCGGGCCCTTGATCCTCCTTGGCCTTTGGTCCTCCTTAGCCTATGGCCCTTGGTCCCCCTTGGCTCTTGGCCTTCCTTGGCTGCCTTTAACTGGCTCAAGGGCTGGGTCCTCAGAGCTCTCTGTGTGAAGGCTGTGGACGAGGTGACTTGCACAGCTCGGAGAGTCTCTGGGGCTCCAAGCTTGGGGCACCACTCTGCTCTGTACTGAAGCGAGGCAGGCCTGGGCCCATTTTTCCGAGTGTCTCATGGGTTCCTAGAGCCCAGGCCATAGGGGGGCACCCCATGTTCTACGGGTGCCAGGATTGGTTGGAGTCATGTCTGTAAGCCATACTGACCCAGGGATGACTGTGATGAAGGAAGAAGTTTATGTTTAGAGTTCCCTGCAAATAGGAAGCACAAAGGCCACACAGGGTTACACGGAGGCACCGGGTTGGCCAGGAGGCAGAGGAAGCCAGGGGAACGAATGGGTGGAAGATTTGTTGTGGTTTCCCAGGACAGAAGGAGGTGAGGCAGGGTTAGCAGGTCTAAGACTGGTTGGTTGGAATGATTTCATGGTCTGTGGGCACAGGGGTTGTCTTGAGTCCTCGGGTACATGGCCCTGGGGTGACTGGGGTAGGGGCATAGTGGCCCAAAGTTGAAGTCAAGAGCCCAATAAAGGGGGGACTTGGGGGTGTGGGCCCTGGATTGGTTGGTTTGCTAGTCCTGGGAGGGGCAATCCCTCCAGTGTTGATTGACCCCAAGATGACAAAGCAGCAAACACAGAAATTAGAAAATGTGTTATTATTACCCTTTGTCTCTGCAAAATCCTGGAGCGATTCTGACCATTCTGCTGTGATTACCTCCAACAACACGTTTTCTCCGCCTTTTGGGGTCTGGCTCAAATATCAAAGCCTCCTCCAGGAAGTCTCTTTTCATCCCACCCTGGGGCTCCCAAATGGAATCAGCCCCTTCTCTGCCTGCCCCCCTGTAGCACCCACTGTTCCACAGCTTGGGGGTTATGTGTTTGCCTCCTCCCAAGAGTCATGAGATCCTGGAGAAGTCACCTTATCTTTTATTCCTACCAGTGCCTGCCATGGGCCTGGCGCCCCGGAAAGGTAGTGCAGAGCACTGAACGGACAGAGATGGCAGGCCATGAGGATGGGCCCAGGCTCAAGGGGGTCACTGCATCTCAGGGGAACTCTGGAGCATGTCTGCTGTCTTGGTGCCCCCCCCCCCGAAAAATGCAAGAGACATAAGCGTGGGGACCCAGCAGGCACTTCCATGCTCATTCCTGACACCACCAGTGAGCACTTCTGTGGGTGCCTCTGGTTGCTGATCACTGTGCCTGGAGGGATCCTTATTCTAGTGCTTGTGAGCTCACGGGCTTCAACCCCTAAACTTGTTTTTGTTTGCTTAATCCTCATCTGAAGATATTTTTCCATTGCTTTTTCAGAGAGAGTGGAAGGTAGGGAGACAAAGAGAGGGAAAGAGAGAGAAACATCAATGTGAGAGTGACGCATTGATTACTTGTCTCCCCGCAACCCAGGTACCTACTTGACTGGGAATTGAACCTGAGACCCTTTGGTCCGCAGGCCGATGCTCTAACCACTGGGAAATACCTCCAGGGCATCATCCCCTGAATTTTTATACAAAATAGGTACGTGCATTTTCCTAGGGTAGAGGATCCAGTACATTAATCTGATGAACGGTGGTTTCTGTCAAGGCCATGGTCCGAGCAGGTGTCTGGAAGCCTTCTGCTGCCCACATCTGCATCACACCTGCTAAACACCCACTTTCCTCATGGGCCCCGCCTCTGTGCCCTCCCTTCCCTCACAGCCAGGCCTCCCAGGTCCCCTTGCAGGTGGCGTGTCCTTGTCTCCAAGCCTGATGCTGGCCATGGGGTGGGCGCAATTGAAGTAGTTCCAGGTCACTGCCCTGCCATGGCTTCTGGGACTCCAATCTTGTGTCCCATGCTGTTCCGTGTGCCACAGGCCCATCAGGCACCTTCTCTGGTGTTCCCAGTGCTCTCGTGTAGGGCACCTTGCTATCCCCTCCTGGTGCCCTGGCCAGGAGCTGCCCTGCCCAGGAGCTGCCGGGAGACTTTGCTGACACCAACCGTTACGACAATGACAACAGCAGCATCTGCCATAGCCGTGGTTATTGTTTATCAGCAGCAATGAGAGCAGCAGTGCTACCAAGAAGAACATGGTAAAGCTGAATTCACGGAGCGCTTACCCTGTGCTTGCATATGTTCACTTTCTCGTTTGGTTCTCACAGCAACCTCATGACAGGAACTGTTATCTTTCCCATCCCCACTTTCCATAAGGAAACAGAGGCTCAGAGAAGTCAGACTACTCACCCAAGGCCACACAGCTAGTCAGTGCAGAGACAGAATTTGGGTGTCTAACTCTAAGGGTCACACCCACAGCCCCCACCCACCTGCGTTCCTGAGCCCAGGGGTGCCCTCGCTCCCCGTCCTTCTGCTTCAAAGCACCCACCACACAGGATTGCCATCGCCTGTCTCCAGAGTGTGTGCTCCAGGAGGGCAGGGCCCAGCTCACTCTTGTCCTCCATGGTCACCCCAGAGCCTGGCACAGCAGATGCCCCAATAGATGGGGTTAGTGGAACACCGCCTGGGTCTTGTCTGGTTCTGTGGTGAGGAGCGGCCTTGAACTTGGCCCGTGCCTGAGTGTCAGTGAGCAGCTGACAGGCTGCCCTGCCCTGCCAGCTCCCCCGCCACCCCAGTGCCCAGAGGAGCCTGGGAGAGCAGGGAGGTGGTGATGACAGTAACGAGTGTGTCACAGGCAGCCCTTCTCCGGCTTGCGGTGCTGAACCTCGATGGGAAGTGACATCTCCTCTTGTGTCTTGACCTCTCCCTGCTCCTTCCCTGGGGACTCAGAGCCAGAAGCTGATTGGGAAGGACAGGCCTAGTTCCACTGGAACAAACATGCCAGGGAAAGGGCACAGCAGCCTCTCCCTGCAGGACACGACACCGTGCCAGCCGGCTGTTCTGGTGAAGAGGGCTGCCGAGGCCTAGGGGTTGCTAATGGGGTCTGCAGAGGCCTCTCAGTTGGGGCCTGGGCTCAAGGGCTGAGTGGCCTCTCCAATTTCCCAATTCTAAGAGCCTTTGTCCTGTTAGTCTCTCTTCTCCCCCTCAGATCACAGGAGTGAAGGGGGTGGGGGTACTCTGGGTCCCAGTCTGACTGAATCTGGCTTCCAGGGGAGGCACTGATGCTTTTGCCCCAAGCCTACGCTTTGGGGGCCCTGGGAGCAACCTCTGGAGAACTCATCCCAGGATCCCTGGCTTTTAGAGAAACCAGAAAGTACAGTCAGGCAGGGACAGGTCCGAGGGGGCAGACACAGCCAGGCAGGGGCAGGTCTGAGGGGGCAGACACAGCCAGGCAGGGACAGGTCTGAGGGGGCAGACACAGCCAGGCAGGGACAGGTTCCAGAGGGCAGACAGTCAGGCAGGGACAGGTCCCAGAGGGCAGACACAGCCAGGCAGGGACAGGTCCAAGGGGGCAGACACAGCCAGGCAGGGACAGGTCTGAGGAGGCAGAAGTATATGGAGAGTGCGAGCCTTAGGAGTTCTTAAGTTGAAATGACTAGGAGGGTCTTCAAACCACCCTTCGAATCTGGATGCACTCGAAGCTGTTTAAAGCATCAAATCAGAGCTGACACTCATTGCAAAACCAGAGCTGGTGTTCCCACAGGCTCTCCTGGGCTCTGACTCCCGTCCTTTAAAACCTCACTGCTTTTGTTGGTTCACCTGTCAAGCCCTTGACCCACTGAGTGTTTGGGACGACCTGCGGGGCATGCAGCACCACCAGGCACCAGCTGGAGAGACAAGACGTGTGGATGCATTTGTCCAGCAGCAAACAGGGAACCGGCCGTCTGGAAGGGAGTGTGGGGTAGTGGGGTGACCTGCACAGGGTGCTGCCTGGGCAGGCAGATGGCATTGGGAGGAGACAGAGAAGGGAGGGGCCCCATGGGCTGGGGTGAGGGGAGGGTCACGCAGAGGGGTCTAGAAGGATGCAGCTCTGTGAACAGGAGGTCAGAGCCCTGGTTTACATGGAATCGCACCATGTGGCTTGGGGCCACCATGACCACCAGCTCTAGTCTGGCCACGACCTTGCTATCGCCATAGCACCTGGCACAGTGCTGCCACGCGCGGGTGCCCACCCCGACTTAGAGAGAACAGTGGACAGGGAGACAGGGTGCCCAGTATTCCCCTGCCCTCCCCCCCCCACCACTCGCCGATGTGCCCAGCACTGTTCCCTGCAGCGAACATGAGAGAAAAGCACTGCCCACGTAGAGCTTCCAGCAACCTTTGTCACAGGTCTCTATAAAATGAGACTTTCTCCCCCAAGGCCTTCAGTGCAGTGGAGCTTACAGCTGTGAGCCGGGCTGGCTGCAGCTGTGGAAGGAAAACAGGGGACTCATCTCTGTCCTGGGGACACCCACCACCACTACCGACATAGGAGAACTTGGAGCAGCCCAGCTGCCTGTGGCCACCCAAGTGCCCCCGAGGGCTGGGTGATCACTTCAGGCGGGGCCTCCCCCATGCTCACATCACACACACCCCTGCGTTTTGGAGTCCTGCTCCGGCTCCACTTTGCCCCGGGGCATAGTGACCAGGCCCAGGCCTGAGTGGGTGAGCCACGTCGGGCCGTTTCCAATCCATCGGCTCTAGCCTCTGCTGGAGACCAAACACCGAAGCAATTATTGTTTAATTTCAAGTGAAAGGAGAGCGGCAGGAGACATGGGGTGACCTTTGCTGTGCGTGAATCTATAGATAGAGATATACAGACACTGGAATTTATTTCCCCGAGGACAGAAGTGCCAGGCGCTGCCAGCTGGGTCTGCGCTTGGAGCTGTGTTTGCATACAGTGCTATGTGTAATTTATTTCCCCAGGGAAGACCGGCGAGGATGGTGCATCTGAATCTTTGTAGAGGTTTCTTTTTTTTAAAAAAGAAACCAGTCCAACCCCACACCAAAGGGAAGATTGTCTCCTGCAGCCGTTGCCGTATTTGACTGGGGCTTTTGAACTTCACGATGTCTCTGAAGAGGGTTTGGACTCTGGTCTCTGCAAATCCCCTGGGGCCCCACCGCCACTTTCTGTCATAGTCCTGGGTGGGGCGGGGTAGCAGGGGGCTACAGAATGCCTGAGGCCGAGGACACCCACCGCGGGTTGGCCCTGCCTCGCACTGCCCTTCTGGGAGGCGCCCCTGACAGCTCAGTGAACTTGCCTGTTCTCCGCATGAGCTAGCTTTGGCCGAGTTAGGAACCTCATGCTGCTTGCACCCCTTCCCCAAACCCCGCTTCCTCATCCAGAGCCGCCCATGAGCGACTCTCTAGACCCCCCAGTAAATGAGTAGAAGCTACAGCCCCCCGCATCCCTTCCTCCTTGGGGCCCGGAGGCTGGGAGATTAGAAATACTTAGAAGGCATTACTTCATTAGTTAGCAGATGCAATGCTTACTTTAATTTTGCAAATTCACTAGGCACAAGCACCCACCTACCTGTTCCGGTTGCCATAACAACTTTAAATTTCATTTGTGGTCTCTGCTGGTGTTTTCTCTGTGTGTGTATGTGTGTTTGTCTGTGGGTAGGTTCTCTGCTCCACCTCCTCCCCCTGCGCCCCTCCCGTGCTGCCTTCTACTCTCGTCTCAGTCTCTTTGATGCCTCTCTTCTGTCTTCCATTCCCTCCCAGTGTCTGTCCATCCCCTTCCCTCGTTGTTGGGGTTCAGGGGGAAGTGTCTCTGTCCAGTGCTGGAACTCCCCAGTCACCAGTTCCCACAGGATTGCTCAGGCGCTTTAGGCACAAGGGATACGAGGCTGCTGACTGCGTGATGTGGTTTCAGGGACACTGACAAGGGCCTGCGAGCCCCAGATATCAACCTGACCCATGTCATGGTGCCTGAAATGCCCCATTGAGAATCTGTGGCCTGGTCCCCTTCCTAAAGGAACGGTGAGTGCTTCTGAAGGGATAAGCTGGCAGGAGGCTCTTGTGAGGACCTGGTGCCTGGCCTGGCGGTGCTGCTGGTTTGGGGAAGGTGGGGGTGGGGGGGCTGCAGGGGCAGGGATGTACTCTCTGAGGTCGCACTGTCCCTCTGCAGACTTCTGTCCAGGAGAAGTCCCCCTCTTTGGCCGGCGCCTGAAATTCAAGCAACCTGTGGGCCTGGGTGCGGGGTGGTGGCTGCCCCAGATTTCTGGACCCAGGGCAAGGTTGGCCGGACACTTGAGTGGCTTCCGTGGGGGCTGCTGAGGAGCAGGGACACCTGACGGCCGTGGGTATGGAAAGTGACCTAACAGCAGAGAAGCTCAGGAGCTGCTTCCATCAGGACAGAGACGTGGCCCACAAAGGAGCCTGGAGCTTGGACTAACCACAGGGACCCAAAGGCCGAGTCCTGGAGGGAGACTGGAAGGCAGTCATAGGGGGATGTTTTAGGTTGAATTTTCCCCCAAACACACCCTGAGCCAATACTTGGAGTGCAAGTCGTTTATGTAGAAGGTGATCCCAGGTTGCATTAATGGGGGGCGGGGGGAGGCAGGACAGGGAGAAAGCCAATAGAGGACATGTTGTTAAGCAGGTGACATCTGTGGGAAGCTGGGACTCATCCCTGCTGGGGGCTTTGGGGAATATAACACGTTGGCGAGAACTTGCACCTGCAGGGTGAGGGAGCAGCATGATCCCCATGCCTCCAGCATTCTTAAGTGGTTGGTGGCTGCTTTCCTGCTTGGTGATCCCCAGGCTCTGGTTCCCAGGAGAGCTGGGGCTAGAGGCTGTGGGCCTGGGCTGGAGTGGCAGGGCATGGGGGACACGGTAGGAAGCTGACAGCACCTGCTACGGTCCACCCCTTGCAGGCTCAGCTCCCTCATGTCCAGGTTAACTTTACTGTGTTCACTCTGCTTCTTCCAAATGGTGACTAACTATAATTTCTTTAAAAAAAAGACAACCCCAACTGGAGGGGAGTGAGACGGACAGAAGTTTGCTGCTGCAGCTGGTTCAGAGGCTGGATGTGACTCTCACCACATTGCTTTTCTACCACTGATTTCAACTTTTCATGGGGAGCCAGCATTTCTGCTGTTCTCGGCCTGCCTGGTGGGATGGACCAAGCCATTACTCCCAGGAGGCTGGACCCTTGAGCCCGGGGACTTTTTCAGATCACGGGTTGTCACAATTGCCCGTTTCTGGTTATCAAGAGATGTTCTAGTGAATCACTTTAGTTTGACATATGCCTTGATTTCCCCTTATTAGCAGAAGTCCTAATTCCTTATGATAATTGGGAGTTTGACATTGCCTTTCTTTCCCCTTATTAGCAGAAGTCCTAATTCCTTATGATAATTGGGGGGCAGTTTCCCTGCCAGTTTGATAACTTCTTTGCCTGCTGGTTCACTGGCATGAAGAGCCATGGGAGACCAGGAAGAGCCCTTACATTGTCCTGTTTGAGGTTCCCTACTCTGCGATCAGATTAACCAGATCCGGGAGTTGCAGGGACAGGACACACAAATTCCCCAAATGCGTCCCTGGGTGTGATGGTGAGAGGGCCCCTTCTCCTGCCAGTCCATGGGGAGCCAGCATTTCTGCTGTTCTCGGCCTGCCTGGTGGGATGGACCAAGCCATTACTCCCAGGAGGCTGGACCCTTGAGCCCGGGGACTTTTTCAGATCACGGGTTGTCACAATTGCCCGTTTCTGGTTATCAAGAGATGTTCTAGTGAATCACTTTAGTTTGACATATGCCTTGATTTCCCCTTATTAGCAGAAGTCCTAATTCCTTATGATAATTGGGGGGCAGTTTCCCTGCCAGTTTGATAACTTCTCTGCCTGCTGGTTCGGTGGCATGAGGAGCCCCGGAAGACCAGGCAGAACCCTTACATTAGGGCTAGAGGAGCCCTTATGTTGTCCTGTTTGAGGTTCCCCACCCTGTGATCAGATTAACCAGATCGAGGCTGCACGTGACTCTCACCACATTGCTTTTCTACCACTGATTTCAACTTTTCGCGGGCAGCCAGCATTTCTGCTGTTCTCTGCCTGCTTGGTGGGATGGACCAAGCCATTACCCCCAGGAGGCTGGAGCCCTGGGCCCAGGGACTTTGTCAGGTCACTGGTTGTCACAATTGCCCATTCCTGGTTATCAAGAGATGCTCTAGTGAATCACTTTAGTTTGACATATGCCTTTCTTTCCCCTTATTAGCAGAAGTCCTAATTCCTTATGATAATTGGGGGGCAGTTTCCCTGCCAGTTTGATAACTTCTTTGCCTGCTGGTTCACTGGCATGAAGAGCCATGGGAGACCAGGAAGAGCCCTTACATTGTCCTGTTTGAGGTTCCCTACTCTGCGATCAGATTAACCAGATCCGGGAGTTGCAGGGACAGGACACACAAATTCCCCAAATGCGTCCCTGGGTGTGATGGTGAGAGGGCCCCTTCTCCTGCCAGTCCTTGGTTTTCAGACCCATTTTTTTTGCAGGGGGGGGGGCACACAACTCCATTAACTAGTCATTGGTTCAAACAGCATCCTGCATCTTGCACCATACAGTCCAGGGCTCCATCAGATTGCCCCACCCTGTGATCAGATTAACCAGATCCTGGAGTTGCAGGGACAGGACACACAAACTCCCCAAATGCATCCCCGGGTGTGATGGTGAGAGGGCCCCTTCTCCTGCCAGTCCTTGGTTTTCAGACCCATTTTTTTTGGGGGGCGGGACACACAACTCCATTAACTAGTCATTGGTTCAAACAGCATCCTGCATCTTGCACCATACAGTCCAGGGCTCCATCAGATTGGCAGCTTCTGAGTGATGGGCACATGGCAGGACTTCGAGGCCCTGTGGTCACGCGCTCACTGTCACACCTCTGTTGCTGTAAAGTGAGCCTGAGCCAAGGTGATATTATGCAAGACTTCATAAGAGTAAGTTGGATGCTCTGTGAGCCTTTGCATAGTGGTTCTGACAATGTGGGTCAGAAAGGCAAAGCCTTTCCTAGAAGACCTATCAGTTCAGCAAGAGCAAAACACATCTTCCAGGGCAGATGGACCTGCATAGTCAGCCTGCCATGAGCTGCTGCTTGTTTTCCTTGAGGGATGGCACTGTATTGAGGGCTCAGCATCTGTTGTGAGGTTTCATGTTAGTCTCTGGAAGTAGCTACATCAGCTTTGCAAGAGGGAGTCCATGCTGCCGGGTTCATAGATAGCCTTCTTCATGTTACCATGGCTCCATTCACTGAGATGGTCAAGGGCAGGAGCTGGCTGACCTATTCAGGATCCTGTCCATTGGGTTGTCAATGTCCCCTCCATGGGGATGCTCTCTAACAGACATTGAGAAAGACCCATATACTTTGTTCCCATCTTCCAATCTTGCTCCTCCAGGCTCCTGTCTGTAACTCGCTTTAAGCCATTCCGCTACCCAAAAGTATGTAAATATAACTACAGGCCCTTTCCCCCATCATGGCAGGTTGGTGAACACTGAAGTGTTGGAGGCTCTCCCACTGGGAGGCTTTCCCTCCACTCCTGACTTCCAGGGCCACCTCTGGGTCAGTCTGTAAGGAGACGGTAGTCGACTTTTGATTCACACCAGAGCATGGAGTTAACTCATATGTGAACCAGGTCGAGGGTTTTCCTTCTCAAGCAGCAGGTGATGGGGACTCCCTAGAGATATGAGCTGAGGGAAACACACTGTGCAACAGAAGTAGGTGACACGGGATGTGGGTTACCTGTGTGTGCCCTCTGGGCCTGCTTCGGCCTGGTCCTGAATGTGTCATTTCCATGAAATGACAGAATACGTCAGTGTCCACACGCGCATGACTTTGTGGGCCTAAAAACACCCAGATCATGATGGACAGCTTGTATCACGGTTCTTTGATGTCCCACAGTCAGGCGCTCAGTCCCTGCTGGGGCCCAATAGCCAGCTCTCAGCTGATGGTTGCTGCAGGCAGCATAGCCTTGCTCTAGGATCCTAGGGTTTTGTTCTGTGATTTCCCCGAGTAAGCTCACCAGAGACCTCAAACAACATTATTATCTTCCCCAGAGCTTACTAATATCATGGAATCTGCCAGGTCGCATGGTGCCAACCACAGGCCTCCTCTTCAAGAAGGACATTCAAGGCCCATTGATTTATTTTTTACTTTGGAGGAAAACACTCAATATGACTGACTGCTGGGCCTTTAAAAACCTTACTGATGTGGCTGGCTCCTGGATCTTTGTAAGGCTTATCTCCTACCCCGGGTGCACGTGTCTTAGCAACCCTTCTGAGTGCTTGCTCCTTCCTGCTCACCAGACCTGTTACGATGACGTCTCAGTGTAGTGGGCACATGCACTGTTCTGTGGCATGTTCAGAAAAGCAAGGTACCTTTGAACTATATGGTGACAGAGAGCAGAAGAGCTAAATTGATCTGGGGCAAGACCATTAAAACATAAGCTGTGCATTCCAAGTGACTGCAAACTTGTTTTGATCCTCCTTGGAAGGGACTGAAAAAAATGCATTCACACCACATCAAGAACCATACACGTAAATGTCAGAGGCTGTGCCAATCTGTTCTACTAAGGATACTTGGAAAAGAGTTGCAATTGAGGCTCCCACTTGATTAAATTGTAGTAGTCTATTGTCATGTTTATGACCCATCTGAATCTGAATTTGTTGATGAATGAAATGGGGGTAATGGGGATATGATGGGGACCACTGCCTTGTAACCTTTAAGCCTTTGAAAGTGACACTAGTCTCTATCATTCCATCTAAGGGGCAGTATTGCTTCAGGTTTACTCTCTTGGCCTAGTGTATGTGTGTGTCTGTATGTATGTGTGAATGTGTGCTGTGTTTGAGTGTGTGTGGTTATGAGTGTATACGTGAGTATGGGAATAAGTGTGAATGTGTGCTGTGTTTGAGTGTGTGTGGTTATGAGTGTATGCGTGAGTATGGGAATAAGTGTGTGTGTGTGTGTGTGTGTGTGTGTGTGTGTGTGTGTGTGTAGCAGGGGAAGACTTCCACTTGGCCTTTCATACCCTAATGGCTCTACTACACAGGTCAGGGAGAGTTCTGCCAACTCCGAGGTTTATCCATCTGGGAAACAACCTGGGGAATGACCACAGAGAGAGGCTGCCAACCTCGGGCTCCACTGTGAACTGGACACCATCCAGGAGTCTACTCACTACCTGGCCTCTCTCTGCTCCTACTCTAACAGTGTCCCTTGGTACCAGTATTATCATGCTCAGACCCTGTCTTCAATAGCCTGTGAGTTTTCTGGGCGTTCCCTTTTCCCCAGTATGCAGTTATCTGGTAAATGGTCAAATTCTGTTAGGGAAAGTGGAAATATTGCTATTGTGTATATTTTCTGAGACATTTACTGAGGGTCCTCTTTCAGGGGGACATAATCTTGTCTTCCGTCGATGGCCTCTGGGTCGAAGAACTAGCTGAGGTCTGGAAACTGGGGCAGGTGTGTTGCTACTTAAGTTTTGGGACGGGGGACTTGTGACCCATTAGCGACTGAGGTTAGGCACTTTATTTATCTGCCAAAGAATGAGGTGGATCAGAGATCTACAGACCTTTTGTGAGTAAACTTAATCTAGATTTTAAATCCTTTTTTTCTGAAAACCCTACTGTGCAATAAATAGCACTGTTGCCAAGATCTGGGGTCAACCACAGGTGGGCTGCTGTCCCTCCTCTCCGGCTTTGAGCATTCACTGTCTTCTGGACAAGCTTTTGTTGAAATAATGTTTCTGCTCTAAAAGATGCTTGATTACACTGCTGCACTCAATCTGTGGAATTCTGGTTTATCTACCTCTGGGTGACTCCATTCGCCATGTCAGAGGGTCAGGCCTTGGGGCAACTGTTGTCCTGTGCTGGGGGCCCTGGCACTCAGGGAACATCCCCGAGTCTCCTTGGGGGGTAACAGTGCTATTTAAAACGCTGGTTTCTTCCATACTCTCTCTAAACCGAGAGCAGGTGGGGATGTTCAGCTGCAGTCATGATGCATCTCCCGAATGACATGTATTTACCTT
Source organism: Myotis brandtii (assembly GCF_000412655.1). NCBI lineage: Eukaryota > Metazoa > Chordata > Mammalia > Chiroptera > Vespertilionidae > Myotis > Myotis brandtii. The sequence continues at coordinate 1,984,441 of NW_005357075.1, forward strand.
GGAAAACAGCCCCGCTGGGAGTCCTGGGCGAAGGTGTCAATCATTCCCAGCTTAGGATTGCATGGGTCCCTTATCTGCCTTTGCTGCAAACCCCAGCCCCTCGTCCCCTCTCCTTTCACAGGAGGATTCATTTCGTCCCCCCCAGACAGGCTTCTCCCTCACGGTTCCTGCCCGCCTAGCACCTTGGACAGGGCCACACGAGGCTGCTTCTAGGACTATTGCTCTCAGGGGGACAATTTACTCTTTGCTCTGTGCATGTCAGCAGAGCTTTTAAATTTCGAGGACAGTTGGATGAAATTGAATGTAGTCAATTTGCATCTTCAAATCGATTTTGTGTGCTTGGGTGTGTGCACTCACACCTCGGGGACAAGGCGGGTGGGTTTGACAGCTCATGGGCAGTGGGATGGCAGTGTGCCCTGCTTGTCTTTGAGCATGGGGCTGCGTGACCTTGTGCCTCAGTTTATTTTATAGAAATGGGGGTGAACTGGGCAACCTCTGAGGTCTCCTTTAGCTTTAGTGCTCTATGATTTTATATCTGTGGGGGACTGTGCTCTCTGGAGCTGAGCTGCAGCTCAAATGGCAAGAGTAAAAGTGTGCTTTGCAGTCTTGGTCTCAGACCCAGGCTCAGTATTTGGATGTCATGTGAGGAGCAGGTTGGGAGGTGTGGAGGGTGAGGAGGAAGCCTTCTTGTGCTCAGGGTAACCTGCTGCAGGCTGGGCTTACCTGGAATAGATTGTGGGTGGCACAGAGCATCACCGTACCTCTCTGAGCCTCAGTCGCCTCATCTGTAGAGTGAAGCCAAAAATAACTCCTGAGTAGCTAGTGGCTTGGGATATCTTAGGCACCCATCAATTTTAGGTTCCTGACCCTGGATCTGTGGAGGTAGCTTTTCGCAGCTAGATTCTTCTTACTTCTTCATCTTCATCTCTTACTGCTACCACAGCTCAAGGATGTTTTTTTTTCTGCAATTGTCCTCTCTCTCTGTCCTGCATCATTAATTTTTACCTCTCTGCTCTCTACTAGAGTGTTCCTGTCAGAATACAAACATGCTATAATATTTCAAACTTTAAGAAATCTCCCCTGACCCCCACACCCCTCTTCAGCTACTGCTCAATTTCTCTGCTTGCTTTGACAGTCAAACTCACTGTTTTCACTTCCTCACCTCCAATTCTCCCCCAAGCCCATTCCAGTCCAAGGTTGGCTATTGCTAAATTCAGTGGTCAATGCAGATTGCTGCTCACTTTGTCCTGTCAGCAGTATTTGTCACCGTTGATCACTGTATTTCTTGAAACACCTTCTTCCCCTGGTTCATGCTCACTGTTGCTCTTCAACAGTCATCCTTGCTGGTTTTAGCTCTTCTTCCTGACTTCTTTCTGCAGGAGTCCCCAGTGCTCAGTTCTCAGACCTCCCCTCTATGGTCCTTCTCAGATCTCTGTCTCTGGCCCCAGCTCTGACCTCTCTCCCCTGATTACAGACCCATATATCCAGCTTGCTCACTACTGCTGTTTGACTATCTAGCCTTGACCCTAACATATCCTATGCCAAACATATTTTAGAAACTGGCAACTTAAACTTCCCCATTTTAGTAATGGGCAAATTAATTTTTCCAGATGTTTAGAGCAAACACCTTAGAATCATCTTTGACTTTCTCTTCCTCTCACTCTCTACATCCAACCTGTCAACAGAACAGGATGGTTCTACCTTTGAAATAATCCTGCCTCCAACCATCTCTCCCACAAGTATCCTGGTCAAGTCACCGGGATCTCTTGCTTAACTATTGCAATAATCTACTGACTTGTCTCCTTGTTTCCATTCTCCCTCCTAATAGTTCAAAGTGATAAACATGGTTTAGAATGAGATTTTAAAATGTAAGTCAGATCACATCACAACTCAGTGCGAAACAATTCAATACATTCCTGCTCTCTCAGAGTAAGTTCTACATGATCTGGGCCTTCTTCTCTGATCTCACCTTTGCCCTTTGCTCTCTCTGTTCCAGCCATGTGCCAAGCATGGTCTCATCCAACCCTGTATGACAGCAGCTTTACCAAGTGGCCTCTCACACTTCAGGACCCCTCTGGGGATGTCGGAGAGCCAGTTTTGGCCCGATCCCCGCAGGCCAGGCTGAGGGACCCCACCTGCTAGAGGGAACCCGCTCACTCCGTAGACGCCCTTCGAGCCTCGCCGGCCAGGGGAAGGACCACGGAGGTTGGCTCCAGGCGTGTCTGGCCCGTCTCACCCAGTCCCGCCCTGCTGGCCACCTTCTAATTAGTTTCCTTTCAATGTGCACAAATCCATGCACTGGGTCACTAGTGTAAAATATAGGAACCTTAGAACAGTATACTTCCATTTCTTTTTAATGGCCTTTGTGCCATTGTTGCCACACACTTTGCTTTTACATGTTATAAAGTCCACACTACATTGTCATTTTTGTGTGCGTAAATATTAGCTTTTAAAGATATTCAAACAATGTGAAACAAATCTAATCTATTTATCTATGTATTGACCACAGCCAATATTAAAATATTTTTTCTATCTTGCCTCTTCCCTCTCATACTTTGACTTCAATTATGCATATATGAGGCTACTTTAAGTTGTTCCACAGCCTCATATTCATTAAAAATTGTCTGAGCTTCATTTTGGATAGTTTCTATTGTTATAGAAAGCATTTTAATGTTTTTCAAAGTATACTGATGTTTCCTTCTGCAATGTCTAATTTGAAATTAATCTTATACCATTCAATTTCATTTCAAATATAGTAGTTTGCATCTCTAGAAGTCCAACATTTTTGTATTTTTCACTTAACTTTTTGAATTACAGTCATAACTGTTCAATAAGTAAAGATATTATATATTTAAGGATATTAAATAGGTATATTTAGAATCCTTATGGCTAATTATAATGTATGTGTCAGTTTTAAGTTGGTTTCACTTAACTTTTTCTCCTTATGTTTCTTTTGTATGTCTTGTAAGTTTTGATTGGACACCAGCCATTGTGAATTTTACCTTGTTGGGTGGTGGATATTTTTATTTTCATATAAATAGTGTTGAGCTTTGTCTTGTCATGAAGTTAAGTACTTGGAAATCGTTTTACCTTTCTTAGGTGGGACCAAAGCAGTGCTCAGTCTAGGGCTCATATTCTTCACTGTTGAGGCCAGACCCTGGAGTTGTCAGTATGGCTGTGAGAACAGATACTGCCCCTGGCCCTGTGTGGACACTGGGCACTGTTTCCTCTGATCTTTTTGGATGGTCTTTCCCTGGCCTTGGATAGTCTCCACATACACATGTGCTGATCAGTACTCAGCTGACTACTCAATGGGACCCTTCCCTGATCTTGGATTGTCTCTGTGCACCTCCCTCTCTTCTACTCTGTCCTGGGAGCTCCAGATGCTTTGGCCTCGCTGTCCTCTCAACTCTGTGGGCACTGTTTCCTCTGATCTTTTTGGATGGTCTTTCCCTGGCCTTGGATAGTCTCCACATACACATGTGCTGATCAGTACTCAGCTGACTACTCAATGGGACCCTTCCCTGATCTTGGATTGTCTCTGTGCACCTCCCTCTCTTCTACTCTGTCCTGGGAGCTCCAGATGCTTTGGCCTCGCTGTCCTCTCAACTCTGTGTCTTCACTCTAGGCATCTACTGGGCTCCTTCTTTTTGCCCCTCTTTGTCCTTTGACTGGGAAGCTCTCTCAAGCTGGAAATACTGTAGTGCTCACTTTATTTCCTGTCTCTCAGGAATCGCTGCCCATTGTTGCCTGATGTTCAGTGTCTTAAAAGTCATTGCATTATACATTTTGTCAATATTTTGGATGTTTTAGGGAGCAGGTAATGGTCTCTCTTGTTTGACTGGATATCTGTGTTGTTTTTTTCTTTTTTAAAATATATTTTATTGATTTTTTACAGAGAGGAAGGGAGAGGGATAGAGAGTTAGAAACATCAATGAGAGAGAAGCATTGATCAGCTGCCTCCTGCACACCCCCTACTGGGGATGTGCCTGCAACCAAGGTACATGCCCTTGACCGGAATCGAACCTGGAACCCTCAGTCCCCAGGCCGATGCTCTATCCAGTGAGCCAAACTGGCTAGGGCTTAACTGGAAATCTGAATCCTTCTTTATTTTTCTTTATAATTTTTATCACTACCTAACATTATATATTTACTTATATTTTT
>NW_005357076.1:0-4017 GCF_000412655.1 Myotis brandtii
GTGGTCATGTCCCCTCCGGAGGGGACACAGCATTTTGGGAGCCAGCAGAGGAGCCTTGAGGAAATGATTTCCGAAGGGAAGCCTGAACCATGAGTAGGAGCTAATCAAATAGAGGGAACAGCCTGGGCGAAGGCTCAGAGGCTGGTAAGCATGTCCTATTTAAGATGGAAAGAAACTGTTTTGGGTGGTTTTTTTTCCTATTGTGGTACAATTCAAATGACATAAAATTAACCATTTTGTATTGAAATAAAATTTGCATAATATAAAATATTAGCCAGAATACTGTGCAACCATTGGCTGCTTTCACCCTGACCTTGGTGCTTTCATGATTCCATGATTCTGACAGCAGAGGCAGGCGAATCCTGGCAAAATGCACTTTGGCCACACCGGGTGACGTCATCGTTATGAAAACCACTTAGAGGTAGATTTGATGTCCTCATTTGACAAATAGGGAGACTGAGGAAAACAGAAGCGATTTGCCTGAGGTCGCACAGCCTGGGCGGAGCCAGAACGGTCATGCAGGCATCTGAGGCTCCGGTCTCAAACCCTGGTGGTTCCCTATGTTGGCCTTCAGGTTGGTTAAGAATTCAGATTTTGGCCCTGGCTAGTGTGGCTCAGTTGGTTGAGCATTGTCTTGTACACCTAATAGTTGCTGGTTTGATTCCTGGTCATTGCACATACCCAGGTTGCCGGTTCAATCCCTAGTCAGGGTGGTGTGGGAGGCAACCAATCCATGTTTCTCTCTTCCTTTCACTTCCTCTCTCTAAAATCAATTAAAAATATATTTAAAAAAATGAAAATAACTCAGATTTTAGGCTGGGGCCAGGAATCTGTGTTTCTCACCCCCACCCCCAGGATATGAAAATACCTCACCGCAGTGCCTCAGGGAAGAGACAGTGGGGCCTGCTGGTGCTCAGGCTCCAGGCGCAGGGATCTGGGGCCCAGCAGACTGAAGGTGGGCCCTTCCAGGCATGCCAGCTGGTGGGCTGGCAGCTCGAGAGTGGTGGGTGTCTGGGGGTGGCAGGGAGGGCAGGTGGAGCGGCAGATTTGGCCCAGTCAGCTCCGGGACAAAGGCCTCTCCGCCAGCATCCCTGGGCGTTGGCCTCCCTGACAAATGGGCCAGGGCTTCTCTCATTCATTTGTGGAGTGGCGAGTAACAATAAAACGCTCCTTAAAGCTGGGACGTGGCATGAGTGACTGCTTTTCTCGGTTCTAATAAGGGTCATTAACTGCGTATGGAGAGGTTTTATAAACATTGGTTAAACTCCCCGAGCTTACTGTGCGCATGGCACGCTGCTCCCTGAGATGTGATGTCGCGGCCAGCCAGAGCCAGCTGGGAAGGTAAAGACGCAGGGCCCCGGCCCCTGATGGCCCTCCAGAGCCCCCACTCCCAGGCTTGCTGTGAAGTGACTCTGGGCCCGTGCACGCCTCTGAGTAGGGCAATGAAGGTTTGAATGAATGGGTGGTAAGTGGGTGGAAAGAGCGGACTCCACCATTTCCTAAATCTGCACCTTTGGGCAATGCCTCTTCCGTCTCTGAGTCCCTGGAGAGAGGGAATAGTTCTTCCATGTTTCTAGGGAAAGATTTGGTGAAACCAAGCACACAGGCTTTCAGAATGCCCACCCTCTCTCCCCCCTTCTTTCTTCTCTTGTAGGAGGTAGGGGCTCTCCCCTGAGCTCCAGAAGAAGGAGGGAGTGGAGCTGCAGGAACGTGGAGGAAGGAGAGTGAGGGAGCCTCCCTTGGAGGGAGAAGAAGCCCCAGGCAAGGCTGTGCCGGGGGAGGAGCCGGCTGTGTCCGGCTACCTGTCACATCATCCATTGTACCGTGTCCCGCTGTGCTCGGTGCCAGTGCTCAGCATACACAGTGTTTTGCTGCTGTGGCTTTGTGGACCATGGAAGAAGGTGGGCCTGAGCAGGGTGAGAAGACAGACGCTGTGGCTGCTGGTTTGGGAGCCAGGTGACAAGGCAGCAGGGTTCAGCCAGCCCCACGGGGAGGAGGCTGCACCCTGGGCAGGCCCCCCTCTCCCACTGTGCGAGCCACGTCCCATGTGGTTCAGGGTTAGGGGTCTAGAGAAGGGCCGTGCGAATGACAGAGACGAGACAAGAAACTGCAGGATGGCTTCATGGCCCCAGGAAGGGTTCTCCTTTGGTTCAAGGAAGTCTGCACCTTCCCCTATTCCCCACGCAGCGGCCTGGGCCACGCACTCAAACTGGTTCATTCCCAGGACCCTTCTCCTACCAGGGTCGCCCTTCCTTCCCCTGCTCCCACCCCCTCCTGCCGTGCGAGTGACAGAGACGAGACAAGAAACTGCAGGATGGCTTCATGGCCCCAGGAAAGGTTCTCCTTTGGTTCAAGGAAGTCTGCACCTTCCCCTATTCCCCACGCAGCGGCCTGGGCCACGCACTCAAACTGGTTCATTCCCAGGACCCTTCTCCTACCAGGGTCGCCCTTCCTTCCCCTGCTCCCACCCCCTCCTGCCCCCCACCTCAGCCCCAGGAGCTCGGTTCCTACTTCTCTCTGTTCCCGAGAAAACGCAATTATGGGACCACAGACAACACTGGCCTGCTTATTTAGCCCATGTGCACATGTGGCTACACCCCGGCCCAGCAAGACTTTCCACCAGGATGGCCAGGGAGGGCGTGGTGGGGCTGGGGTCAGGGACAGCGCTGAGACACCAGCTGGGAGCTTGAGAGGAAAGTCTTTACCAGGAGACCCTGATGAAGCTGGAGCTGGGGTGACCGGGGGTGTGCGTGGGAGTAGGAGTGGGTGAGCGTGTGCACAAAGCACACTCGGTGAGTCTTGGAGAGGAGTGAGTGAACGCCTTTACTTATTATTATTATTATTTTAAATATATTTTTACTGATTTCAGAGAAGACGGGAGAGGCAGAGAGAGAAAACATCAATGATGAGAGAGAATCCGATCGCTGCCTCCTGCACACCCCTTACTGGGGACAGAGCCCAAAACCGGGGCATATGCTCTGACCAGGAATCAAACTGTGACCTCCTGGTTTATAGGTTGATGCTCAACCACTGGGCCACACTGGCCAGGCGTGGGTGAAAACATTTAGATTCAATAACTGTGCTCCCAGCACCATCGTGCCCCAGAGGCTGCCCCGGGCACATTGACATCCTTTGGCATCGGGATCTTCCCCTGCCTCTCTGAGAGGAGTGCGCTCTCTTTGTTCCGATTTTGTACATGAGAAGAGCGAGGCATCAGAGGTCAAGTGTCTTCCCCGACCTCCCACAGCTGGACACCTCTCTAGTCATACCTTCTTGTGGTCCTGAGGCCGTTAGAACAATGTCCCAGCCGCTAGGCAGGTCGGGAAAGTTTGTGGTGCTTTCTGACCCTTTGTTCCTGCTGGCCCCTGCCAAGGACGGGTGCACCTCCATCCTGAAGCTTGGAGACCCCCTTCTAAACCTCAGATGGCTCCACAGCTGGACGGCTTGTCCAGACCCAACGGGAATCCTCCCTTTGTGCTTGCACCTCCCCCTGCCTCCATGCTACTACTTGCCACATTGCAATCGAAGGGCCCAGCCATGCCCCTGTGTCTGCCCTTGCCCCACAGACTCACGGGGTGTCCTTGCTGTGCCCACGGCTGGCTCAGGCTCTGAAATGTGGGGAGGTGTGCATAAAGTCTGATGGATAAATGAGTGACTGTACCAGTCACCCCAGAGCACATGAGGGTGCTCTGTGGGGAGGGGACTTGCTGCAGTGACCAGATGGTCAAGCTGGAGCACAGCCTGGTCCCAGCCTGGTCCCAGCCTGATCCCACAATGCCTCACGGCTCCAGACGGGGCTGCTGCCCATCAGAACTACCTGCACAGTCCCCCGGGCTGGGTCCTGGAATTCACATGCAAATGAGCTGAACCACTACAGCGCCTGTTCTTCCAAGGAGTGCAGGGTTCAGGGCTGAGAGGACAAAAACCAACCAAAGACACTATCAGCTAAGAACCTCACAGTCAGGAACCGTGGACAGATGGGGGAAACTGAGGCCAGAGAGGGAACCGGCTTACCCA
>NW_005357076.1:4301-9661 GCF_000412655.1 Myotis brandtii
AGGAGGGCAGGGGCGAGTTATAAGATTTTCTGTTAAAAGAAAAAGAAAAAAGTTCCTCCCTGCTCTCTCGCTCCTTCCCCTTCCCTAAGGGAAAAATATGGATTGGAGATGTTTTCAGTTGCAGCACTTCCTCGCGGCTCCGATGGCTGTTTGTCTAGCAGCTCCTCACGGGTGCTGTGAATTTACGGCTCAGCATCTTGGCAAGTAGCTTCGGGGAGAATGATGGTGGAATTTTATTCTTGCTAATTTAAAACAATAATAATTGTTCACGCGTTAGGAAGCATTCCTATTAAATCAATTCAATCTTTTGTAACAACTGGAATACAACGAATCCACGTTTCCTGATCGGGCCTCTGCTGGCTTTGTTGCAGCAGAGGATGGCGGAGCACTGACCGCAGGCCAGCCCCGTGCTCGGCACTGTGCACAGGGAAGGGGAGAAGGCACAATGAGGTGGGTGACATCTGGACACGTGTGATCATTCTCCTGGGAATATGAGGACAGGGGGTGCACCACTGTAACGCTGTGCTTCTGGGGACTAGCAGGCCTCCCCTGGGGGACCAGGTGCCTGGCAGGGTCTATCTACCACCAGGAATGCAGGAGGAGAATTGAGTTCTGAGGAGAGGTTGTGGGTCCACTTGGGCAGGTTTGTGTTTGGCTTGCAGCGACTGTGGGGGTGAATATGATGAAATCAAGCCCAGGATGAGGGTGGGAACTGACATAGGTGAGCAGAGACCCGAGTCAGACAGGAGGTGGGCAGTGGTTTGGCTCCTCAGAGAAGTCAGGGGCAGGAAAACTGAGACCTAACTCAGAATCGGTCTGAAACGGGAGAAGAAAATGAGAGATGAGAGTCCATCTCCAACTGCAGAACAAACCAAGGGGTCTGGCCGCGGTGATGAGAGCAGTCCGGATTGCTGGGTAATCTGCATCACTGGGTGAAGTTGAGCTCAAGGTTGTGGGTCTGTGCCGAGAGCTGGGTTTTACTGTGTGGCCTTGTGTGTGTTGTGGGGTAAACCAGATGCCCACATGCAACTGTGACTCGCACAGGACAGCATTTGGAGAGGCTCATGCGTGGGGCCCAGGATCATCCGGGAGGAGGTGTCCAAGAGGCGATTGCATGGAACAATCTGATTCTTAGAAAGGTCTGAGCTGGTAGAAGGAAACTGAGTCATCCTCAGCGACATCACTGTGTCAGTCAAGTGGTGCTTCTGGGTTGTTCTCTGAGGTGGGCATGCAGAACAGAGAGGTGGCTTGGGGGGGCCTGGGACTGGAGGACTCTATGGCTGGAGGACATATATCCTGGTTTGCCAGGGATGGGCTGTGTCTTGTGTAAACATTAATAGTGCCCCCTTTCAGTCCCAAAGACCCAGTTTGGATGATAAATGAGATTGCTTATATCATCATGCATCTAAAACAAATTCAGCACTCTGTGGGTCTGCCCCTCTGACTGTCAACAAGCTTTTAAAAATATATATTTTTATTGATTTTTAGAGGGAGAGAAAGGGAGAGGGAGAGAGAAAGAGAAACATCAATGTGCGAGCAGAACATTAATCAGCTACCTCCTGCACACCCCCTCCTGGGGATCAAGCCCTCAACCCAGGCATGTGCCTTGATTGGGAATTGAACCAGTGACCTTTCAGTGCACTGATGATGCCCAACCAACAGCCACACCAGCAGGGATGTCAACCAAGTTTTGGCTCAGAGAACCTCTCTGTCTTTTCTCCCAGAGCCAATCTTCATTGTGTCAACCAAGCTTTGGCTCAGAGAACCTCTCTGTCTTTTCTCCCAGAGCCAATCTTCATTAGCTTGGCAACCTCTGCCTTTCTGAATCTCAGTTTTGCAAAATAGATTCATATAAGTAACATAACTGTCTATTTCCCATAGTTGTTAAGACACTGTACGGGTGAGAAAGATTATTGTAAGTCCCCAAGGGCTCTACAGGAGACCGTGACCTCTCCGTCTCTGTCTGTGTGTCTCTCTGTTTCTTCTCCTGCTCAGAGGAAGCCAGCCCCTGGCCCAACCCCAAGGAAAACGTGATGACACATCCAGCAGCATCCCAAGGATCACGAGGAGGAGGGAAAGGGGTTTGCCCCCCCCCACCCCCACTCCATCCCTTGAAACCAGGCCACCATGTCTTGGAGGCAGGGAGAGAGTATTGACTACGCTGGGACTGAGAGCAGTGACTTCCCTCTCCTCTTCTGCCCCTTTCCTCTTTGTTCTGAAGACACTGGGGCACTCCAGAGTCTCAGAATGAAGACAGATCTTAAGGGGTCTGGGCTGTGAGGACCCATAAAAGGGCTCAGAGGGAGAAAGGGGTAGTGTTTACACTTGTGTCCTGTGAGGGCGTTTCCTCCTTCAGGTCTAGACCTGAGTCTACTGAGAAGCAGCACAGGCTCCATGATGAGAGATGTATAATATTTGGAAGGAAGGAGGTGAAAGTCCTGATTGTTCTGAGTAGTCAGACCACATGGGGGATGTTACATTTGCTCAGGATGGTAATGAGACTAGAATCATATCAAACTCAGTGTGTTGAAGAAACAGAGATATTTTGTCTGGAGAAGACTTGGAGGCCAAGGACTCACCACTCTTGTAAGTAAGGGTGCATTTTCCTCTCTGGAATTGATGCCCAATGAATCAGGTGGCCCAAGGGGTAGTGAGTTTCCCATCCCTGGAGGAATAGGAAGAATGATTGCCTAACTACTTGGTGGGGGTTCCACAGTTGACTTTCCAGGTCCCTCCCAGCCAGGCCTGGCCTCCTAGGACTCTCCCAACATCAGCCCCTGCGTTTGGCAGCCAGCTGCCTCTGCATGAGTCAAAGCCCGCCCAGCTCTGGCCTCCTCACTGGGTGGGGTTCCGAGGGAGCAGCCAAGCCTCCCACTCTTGCCCTACGGAGCCACTGCATTCGCTGCCTCTGGATGCCTCTTGCAGCCACCACCCTCCTGGAGTCAAGAACTGAATGCATTGGTTAAACAAGGAAAAGGCAAAAACTACACACACATACAAAGAAAGGGAGACCTAGTTTGAAATGAGGAATGCTGTTTTTCTCTGGCTTTCTATCATAAGCCCATGGAGATGAATATTCTGACCTAATAATCAAAACAGGCCGTAATTGCAAACAGACTCTCAAGGCCGAGTGGCCAAGGAGAGAGCAGATGAGATACCTGCTGAGCATAGCAGGCCCACCCCACCAGCTCTCCTCCCACCCGTGGTGGATTGATGCTGCTGTCCAGCCGCGCACTATTTTGCTGGCCTCACTCGATCGAGCTCTGTTCACATCCTGCCTCCTCCAGCCCCCTAGACCCCTTTTGCAGGAGAACCTGTTCAGAGAAAGCCAGCCCCAACCCCAACCCCAAGAAAAAGGCGATGAAACACCCAGAAGCATCCTGAAGACCACAAGGAGGAGGGAAGAGGCTTTGCTCCCACCTTTTCTGAACTCCACCTGCTATTGGCTCTGGAAGATGTTCTCCTGGGGGGACCACAAAGCTGGAAGAGCTTCGGGTCCCCTCCCTGCTCCCACTTCCTTTTGTGTTTTGTTTCAGGCACACCCTCAGCTCAAATTTGCTTTGAAGGTCAGTAATTTCCACTTCTTTTCAAAACAACTGCAGTTCTGGGACCCAAATGTTGTTTCTCTGCACTGAGGAATGGGTTTCCCTCAACAAGTACATTCCAGAAATATCCATCCAGCAAGACAGCCACGGGGGCAAAGGTGAACCAGACCTGGGCCTTGTTCCCAGATCACTCCCAATAGCAAGGACCCAACTGCCCGATGGAGGACGAGGGGACTGTTCATCTCTTAGGTGCCGACCCCTCAGAGAGATGGGGACCTTGAGAAAAGCTTTCTTCCACTGGGTGGGAGGAAAGTAGCAAAGGATTTTGAGCTAAGTATTGAGCAAGAGAAGGACTGACGGAGAGAGATTAGGGAGGGCCTGCCAGGTGGATGGAACAGTTTGGGCAAAGAAGGAGAGGCTGGATGAGTTGATCACGCTTCTGAGGATGGGGAATTAAACCATGACCTTGTGGTTCACGGGTCGATGCTCAACCACTGAGAAACACTGGCTGGGCGAGTTGGTCATGTGTTTGAGGACTATCTGGAGGTCTGGTGCGGCTGGTGCAGGGGCTCTTGGCTTGGATGACAGTGGGGCCTGTGTGGGGAGATGACGCTGAAAGGTGTGTAGTTGAGACCACATTGTGATTGGCTTTGAAGAACTCTCTAAGGAGCTTGACTTCATCCCAAAAGGATTAAGGGCCCCTGGAGAGTTAGAAGTTTGGTCATGTGTTTTAGGACTGTCTGGAGGTCTGGTGCGGCTGGTGCAGGGGCTCTTGGCTTGGATGACAGTGGGGCCTGTGTGGGGAGATGACGCTGAAAGGTGTGTAGTTGAGACCACATTGTGATTGGCTTTGAAGAACTCTCTAAGGAGCTTGACTTCATCCCAAAAGGATTAAGGGCCCCTGGAGAGTTAGAAGTAGAGCAGAGATTCAGAGATACCCATCTGGTGGTGATGTAGGGGATAGACAGCGGAAGGAGAGAGTGGAGACAGGGGCTGATAGGAAGGGTCTATATGAGAAGAAATGCAAGTCTGACACAGAGCAGTGGCGGTGGGAGAAGGAGGACCAAATCCTGGGACGCTTCTTCCCGAAAGGTCCTGACTGGGTTGGAGTCTTTGCTTCGATGCTGGTGGGATTGTCAAAGGATCCTCAGGTTAGTGGCATCAGGTGCTGAAGACCAATGTCATGACTCCATGATTTTTTTTTTAATCTTTTCATTTTGAAATCATTTTAGAGACACAGAAAGCTGCAACGTAGTGCAGAGAGGTCCTTTACCCAGCCTCGCCCATGGTTACATCTTTCAGAATTACAGACTGATGTCAAGAGAGACCAGAGCTGTTTGACCTTCAAACCCACCTAGCCCCTGCCTGGAGAACGTGTGGGTACTCAGGCTCATGTAGTATGAGCTGTGGCTTCTTAGAAGCACTGGGCTTCTCTAGGCACCACGCTCTTCCCCTGGCGATGGAGAGTCTACACAAATCGGACAGGACAAGAGACCTCAGGAGACTCAGCTCCATTAGCAGGCAGGCCTGGAAGTAGTTGGGTGGTTTTTGGCTCAGAATCTGCAGGGCTGGTGAGGTGTATTGACTGAAACTGCATGGTATAAATCCTGCCTCAGTTTGCCTTTTGAGCACTCCTGCCTGAGCCCAGCTCTGAACCCCAACTTGCCTGGTTGAGCTGTGTCACCCCTCTCTATCTTACACCAGTCACACCTTAGTGATTCTCAACCTTCCTAATGCCGCGATCCTTTAATACAGTTCCTCATGTTGTGGTGACCCCCAACCATAAAATTATTTTCGTTTCTACTTCATAACTGT
>NW_005357076.1:10133-44551 GCF_000412655.1 Myotis brandtii
ACAGTAGCAAAATTACAGTTATGAAGTAGCAATGAAAATAATTTTATGGTTGGGGGTCACCACAACATGAGGAACTGTATTAAAGGGTCATGGCATTAGGAAGGTTGAGAACCACTGGCCTAGAGGGTGCTGGAGTCACCATCTTGGGAATGAGAACCAACCTCAACCAAGGCCAAGAAAGATGCATCCTTTTGACCTCTGCAGGAAGTCCCCCTGGGTTCCGCCTGCTCACCACTCTCCAGCCTTGCCCTCCTTCAGCCCCCTCTCCCCCCCACTCCCCGAGGGCTGGCCTGCTGAGGAGGCAGCCCCTCTAGCACATTCTGCTGCCTTTGAGCTCTTCACCTGGGAGCCGAGATGAAGGCCTGGGCTGGTCCTGGGCTGAAGGCAGGGCATCTGGCCCCTAGTCTGGCCCACCACAGACCTGCCATGTGACTTTAGGCAAACAACCAAACTCTCTACTGGAGCAGTCTCAACACTAACCGCAGGTGGTTGGGACCCTCCAGAAGTTATCCACACGAACACGTTTTGGAACGTAAAGTGCTATAAAAGTGACAGAACTCTGTGGTCCAGATATTCAATCCGGTGTTAATTCCCTCTCACAGTTTGAGTTCTACTGGTCACTTTCTTTACCAATGAAGGATAGTTAATAATGAAACCATTTGTGGGGCTCCTACCATGTTCCAAGTATATTACAGTGAGAGGTCTTACAGCAGAAGGGACCGAGGCTCAGGACTTAGAGGCGAGACTTCATTCAACAACCTTTGTAAAGCCCCTACCACGGGCATTTTGTTAACTTCGACACTGGGCTTCAGACCAACTCCACCTGCCTACAGCCAGATGGAGTGCCAGTGATGCTCCGCCCTCAGACTGCTGCAATGCCCACTGCGTGCCCACCGCCAGCCCTCGTCCTGCTTGCTTTTGTGGACAAGGCAAAGCCCTCGGAGGGCCGCTTCCCGCTCCCGTCTCTCCCCTGCGTTCTGGCTGACCTCGGGCTGCCACTTCCTCTGTCCCAGAGGCTCCCATGTCTCCCCAGCCCCTGTCCACTTCAGGCAGACTCCTCAGCCTGTGTCTCAGTCCTCAGCTTACCCACTGTCATCCCCACTCTGTCCCTGACTCTGCTCCCTGTGCCCTGGACACCCTGCAGGTCATGTGGCCGCGTGACTTTCTCTGCTCAGAGGGAATGCTGGGCCCGAGTCCCTCGCAGGACCCCGGGGCCTGGGCTGGTCTTAATTCCCTCTCACCTCTGCCTGAACCCTGGTCCAGGGCCAGGACCCATCCTGTCCCTGAGCGGTGTGCACTCTGCCCTGCGGGACTTTTCCAAGCTGCTTGTGTGGGAAGAGGAATGAGATGCGGGCACTGCGGGACGGGCTCTCTGGGCTTCCTCAGAGCCCAGGCAGGCTTACCTCCCGGCTGCACTTTGCTGGTTTCTGTGTCTCTACATTAGGCGTTTTCCTGTAGAAGGAGCATTTCATAAGAGGCACCGCCCTCAGCCAGGAGCTTGCTGGTGGAGTCACAGCAGGGAGGGCAGATGCAGTGTGACCTGGGGCAGGGATGCGGTCGGGGGAGAGGTCACGCTCTTAAAACAACAGCAGAGATAAAGGGCCCAAAGAAGCAGTCAGAACCCCTTCACCCAGTGCCTCTGGGACCAGCTCCCGAGGCCGGAAGTACCCCACCGGCTTGTCCTCGTTCTTTCTCGGCCTCAGAGGGGAAAAAGGAGCCGCTCCTGGTGCGCTTCTCTGGGGGCTCCATTTCCCCTCCTCATGTGTCCCCCATCTCACTGTCCTCAGCAACAGGCCCTCAGCCTCCGCTTTTAAAGGGAAACGGAGGGAGGACCCGCGGCCCGGTGCTGACACGTGCCCCCTGGGTTCTCGCAGTGCCCGCTTCGTTGTTTACGTGCTGCTCACTCCCGACCTCACTCAGCAGGGATGTGCTGGCTGCTGCCTGTACGTGGGCGCGTCCAGGGCTGAGCCAGGCGGAGGAGCCTCTGCTCACGGCCCTTCAAGTTCATCGCCCGTTTGCTGCTGCTTAGGAGACAGTGGACTGGTGTTCCAGACACCCCGTGACTGCTGGAGTCACCTCTCCTTTCCTGAGGGTGAGGCTCAGCAGCTCCGCGGGCCCCATGGGCCCTGTCTCCTTGCCTCCACCTGCTTGGCCAGCTCCTGACCCAGTGCAGCTTCAGTGGGGCCCTTCTCCTGGGCCTTGGCAGCACCAGCAGCCAGACCAGTTGCCCGGGTTGGGGTGACATTCCTGGTGGCACCACGTGGGATCTGCCCACAGCTGCTTGCACTAGCTCCCCAGTGGGCCCCGTGGCTTCCCCACGTCCCCGGTGTATCCCTCGCCCATCCCTGGGGCATCTCTTCATTCCACCCACACTCTGCCAGGCGCCGCACTCAGGGGCACTGCTGTCAGGCACTCAGCTTTGCTTACTTGGTAACATCTTCTGGTTTCCCAATGACCTCTCATGTGTCTCAGTGTGTCGCCCTCACTATTGACTTCTGTATCATTAACACCTGGTACCCGGGCTCCACCACAAATATTTGTTGACCAAGTGAATGAGGACGCGTGGGAAAGACTCGCCTGGGGAATGGACGTGTGAGCCGGGCCATAAAAAGAGGCAGGAGTTTCCAGGTGGGTAACGGGCTGGGAGAGGACAGGCAGAACAAAGGCTTGGGGGTGTGAGAGAAAGAGCGTGGGTGTTGGGGGGCCAGGCAAGGGTTCCATCGACTGACGGGGAGAGGAGCACACCCTGGGAGTGAAGATGGGGTGAGGCTGACAGGACAGGGGGTGAGCCGGAGAGTCTGAGGGCCTGAAGGACACGAGGGGGTTTGGACTTCAAACTGGTAGAGGCCAGTGGTGATTTTTGAAAAAGGGAATACACCATTTTATTATTAATTTGAGGTCAGTTCCTGAGGCTGTGGGTAGAATGTGGACTCTAGGGGAGAGGAAAGGAATTTTTTGAAGGCTCTTATGATAGCCTGTTTTAAAAACAACATTTAATGACGTCCTAAGAAGGGATATGGGACCAGCTAACCTGAAAATACACCATGAAGGGGGGAACAATGGGTCTTCAAATCATTCTGTTATTTACATAGAAACAGAGGCTGCGTTCCCAGCGGGCTCACCTGTGATTCTAGTGACAGTGCTTGTGTGTATTTAACTAGACTTTTCTTCTTGCTTTATAAAAATAATTTGATTTTCTCATGGTCTGTCCATGCAGCCATCAGAATATAATTACTCAGGAAAAAACGTGAGTCTCTTAGGCTTGTTTATCAGATGGCACATCCGCCTTCCTGGGCAAATGAGACACCTGATTTTTGTTAAGCCAAGCTGTGTGCGATATTTGTCACACAATTATGTGGATATTTCCAGCATACCTGCCAGGAAAAAACAGACCTTAGGGGCTCTGACGCTTGCCAGCGTATTTATGCATGTCAGCGGCGGCATGCCTCTCCCCGAACCTTATCTGTTCTGAAGGCAGTGGATGCGAGAAGTGAAGTCTCTGTAGTCTGTGTTTATATTTGGCATCTGATGGGAGGCATCATCAATCAAGTGAAAGGACACTGAAACCGTGCAGCACATGCCCTGAGTGAGCATGCAGGCATACACACTGCATACATGCACACAGGCACATACACTGCATAAATGCATCCAGGCACACACACTTCATATGTGCACGTAGACACACAGTGCATACGTGCAGTAGGCACACACACTACATGTGTGCACGCAGACACACACTGCACACGTGTAGTAGGCACACACTGCATATGTGCACACAGACACACACTGCATACGTGTAGTAGGCACACACTGCATACATGAATGCAGGCACACATGCTTGCATACATGTGTACACACACATACCCCATTCTTGGAACTAAGCAGCAGGCTGAGGATTTGACCCCCAGGATATTATTCCTGGAAGGCTTTTGAAATCATGTAGGCCAACTGCTCATGTTATAGATAGGGACATTCACTGTGGCCCAGGGAGGGGAAGAGATGGGCCCACAGTTACTCTGCAAAGGAAAAGGCAGTGGGGGCGGGAGGTGGGGCTTGAACTCATGGTGGCTAAATCCCATTCTAAGGAGCACACAACCAAGACAGTTCCTTTACAGCAAAATGTCTATTTCAGGCCGCGCCTTCAGACCGTGATGCTGTCTTCTGCTGGGTCCTAGTCTCAGCTGGGAATCCCGACTTTAGATAACACTGGCTGTACCATAATTCTTGTTCCAAAAAGAGGCGCTGGGCTTATCCTCAGGTTGGATTCCATCCCACCCACCAGTTCCTTGGGAAAACCTGGATGAAAACTGTCCTGGAGGAAGGTATCCTAAGGCCATTGCCTAATATTCTAAGATTTTTATATAAACGTCTATTGAACTCCCAGAATATGGCAGACAGATGATCTCACAGGTGCCTTTTCCTACACAATATCCTTCTGTTGCTCCCCAGCCCTTGTCACACAATTATGTGGATATTTCCAGCATACCTGCCAGGAAAAAACAGACCTTAGGGGCTCTGACGCTTGCCAGCGTATTTATGCATGTCAGCGGCGGCATGCCTCTCCCCGAACCTTATCTGTTCTGAAGGCAGTGGATGCGAGAAGTGAAGTCTCTGTAGTCTGTGTTTATATTTGGCATCTGATGGGAGGCATCATCAATCAAGTGAAAGGACACTGAAACTGTGCAGCACATGCCCTGAGTGAGCATGCAGGCACACACACTGCATACATGCATGCAGGCACACACACTGCATACATGCATCCAGGCACACACACTTCATATGTGCACATAGACACATAGTGCATACATGCAGTAGGCACACACACTACATATGTGCATGCAGACACACACTGCACACATGTAGTAGGCACACACACTGCATATGTGCATACAGACACACACTGCATACATGTAGTAGGCACACACTGCATACATGAATGCAGGCACACATGCTTGCATACATCTGTACACACACATACACACATACCCCATTCTTGGAACTAAGCAGCAGGCTGAGGATTTGACCCCCAGGATATTATTCCTGGAAAGGCTTTTGAAATCATGTAGGCCAAACCACTCATGTTATAGATAAGGACACTCACTGTGGCCCAGGGAGGGGAAGAGACGGGCCTACAGTTACTCTGCAAAGGAAAAGGCAGTGGGGGCGGGAGGTGGGGCTTGAACTCATGGTGGCTAAATCCCATCCTAAGGAGCACACAACCAAGACAGTTCCTTTACAGCAAAATGTCTATTTCAGGCCGCGCCTTCAGACCGTGATGCTGTCTTCTGCTGGGTCCTAGTCTCAGCTGGGAATCCCGACTTTAGATAACACTGGCTGTACCATAATTCTTGTTCCAAAAAGAGGCGTTGGGCACATCCTCAGGACTGGTTCTTACACAGGCTGGATTCCATCCCACCCACCAGTTCCTTGGGCAAACCTGGATGAAAACTGTCCTGGAGGAAGGTATCCTAAGGCCATTGCCTAATATTCTAAGATTTTTATATAAACGTCTATTGAACTCCCAGAATATGGCAGACAGATGATCTCACAGGTGCCTTTTCCTACACAATATCCTTCTGTTGCTCCCCAGCCCTCGGGGGTGGTTACTGTCGTCACACCATGTTTCAGAGGAGATGCCTGCATGGGTGTGGCTTCCGGTCACACAGAGGTGCCGCTCACTGCCAATGGCATTGTGTTGTGTGGGCAGAGAAGGTGTCCTGGAGGTTGGTGGCCTTTGAGTTGTACTAGAAGGATTTGGAAAAGTAGATAAAAGTGTATGGAACCTTCTAGAAGAGAGAGAAGAGAGACTTGCAAACACAGGCAAGAAGAGCGTGCCTGTTTCGAACAACAGAACACGATTTGGTGCAGAGCCCAGAAGCTGGGCTGCCAGGCTCACCGAGAAGCCCGCCCTGGACGTGCTGCACTGGACTGGCCTGTGCATGGTCCAGGGAAGGTGCCCGCATCGAGGAGGCTGGTCTCGGGGAGCAGCGGCACAGAGCCTGCAAAAGTGGGGACACCGTCTGTGGGCCCAGCCTGTGCGCATGGCAGGTCAGATTGGCTCCCATCGGCTGAGCACTCTCTGGGCCAAGTCCCGTCTCCAGGAGGGGCCCACGCTTGGGTCTCGGTGGTGGGAGACCTCCCCCTCTGGAGACGGAGCCCTGGTCATGCCTGAGGGCTTCGCTGACAGGGGAGGCCTGATCGTGGTGATCTGAACGGAGGAAGGGTGTTCCAAGGGAAGGGGCTGGTGGGGAGCGTAGTTTCCTTACTGGCAAATGACGGCAATAGGGGTGGGTATTTGCTGATCAGGGTAGTTGTGAGGTTTAAACAAAGGACTCTCTAAAAGGATGAGAAAAGTGCCCAGTGTGCCCAAGGCTGCTCTGAGTATATTATCATCATCCAGGCTGACGAGGCCACGTTTGCTTGTGAGCATGCTCAGGTGGGGCCTGAGGACTGACCCAGTGGACCTAGCGTTTGGATTTATCTCTGAGACGACAGATCCGACAATGTTCGTGCTTTGGAAAGTGCCCTGTGGCGAAGGCCTGGGTGGTGGGTAGGAGGGGGGCCCATCTAGAGGCGGGGAGACCGTGAGAAGTGGGCCCTCACCAAGCCTGTGGCAGGGAGGAGAGAGAGTCCAGCTTGGAAGTGGTCCAGGGGCAGCGTCCATGGTCTTGACTGCGGATTGGATGTAGGCTGTGAGCAGAGGTGAGTGGAGACCATCAGCTTTTTATTAGAACAACAGTGGCTCAGACCCAGGGGCCTTGCACCCCGGAGGAGGGAGAGGTTCAGTGGGAGAGTGGGGGTCGGACGTGGCTAGGGGGTTGGGGAGGTGGCCTGGGGGAAGACCATGCCTCCTGTTACCCATGGAGCAATATCCGACAGGCAGATGGCCGCGTGGGCTGAGCAGGGAGCTTGGGGAGGCCTGGGGCTGGAGGGGAGATGGGTCCGGTCCTCTGGACCCCAGGAGAGTATGTATGCAGAGTCTCAACTGCGAGCAATTTTCTCCCCAGGGGACGTTTGACAATATCGAGAGGCATTTTGATTGTCCTGACTGGTGGATGCTACTGGCATCCAGTGGGCAGGGATCAGGGATGCTGCTCAACATCCTACAATAGACAGGACAGCCCCTCAACACTCGTCCAACCCAAATGTCAGCGGTGCCCAGTATGAGAACCCTAATGCAGAGCAAAAAGGGAAGGTCCCTAAGGTGGGGGCCAGAGAAACACCCACATCTATGGGGCATGGGGAGCTTGACTGTCTCCTGATCCCAAGGAGGGCGCTGACACCCTGGAGAGGTTAATGGCCCCCAGGCTGCGATAATGACAACCCACAGGCCGCTATCAGAGCTCCACTGCTTGCATTTAACGAGGCAGCCACAGGAAAAGATTCACGAGTAAAAGATTCACCACGCCAGGAAGTGTGTCTTCCGTCCTTGTTCACTGGGTCCTGACTCAGCACACAGACCAGGGGCCACCCTGACCTGTTCCCTTTGGACCTCAGCGGGTCCTCCCACCTCCCCTCCCTGCTTTGTCTGCTCCAGGCCGCAAGGTTAGGTCCTGATTCTGTGCCTTTTGTGCCTTTTCTCTGTCCTCGCCCCCTTTTACTGCCAATCTCATCAAAAGCAAAAGTAGGGAGAGAGAAGATGGGTTTGCTCTGCAGCAGGATTTGACTTTGGGCCAAGAAGGGGGCAATCGCTGCAAAGTGGAGGTCAGCTATTTGGAGAATGTTGTGAACGATTTTTCCCATCGCCAAGTGATCTTACATACAGGGATGGGCAAAAGTGGGTCAACAACAATAATTATTATAATTATAATAAATACAATAATGAATACAGAAATAATGCTACAGGAATAAACGTTGTGTTTCGTGTACTCGCAGCTGTAAATCTGCCTTTGCCCACCCTGTGTGTTCTGTCTCCTGCGGTCCGCGTGCTGGGAGTGAGGGGGTGGGTGCTGTGACTGGGCTCACATGGACCCTCGGCTGCTCCTAGGACATCTGTCTGATGGGCAGAAGGTGCACGAGAACCTGGGCGAGGGACGGTTGGATGGGCCTGTGGCTTAATGCATGGGGTTTGGGTGGATTTGGGGTTCCATAGTAGCTGTGCTGTCACAGTGCTTGCTCACTTGCTCAGAGGGGGGCTTTTTACTGCCATGAAAGACTCTGCCTGCTGGGGGAGGTGAGCGGCACCTTCCTCAGGGGCTGCCTCCTTCGCTCTCCCTGGCTCGCTGCATTCTTGTTCCCCCTGATGTCAGCTCCCCGGCTCCCCCCACAAGCTGCCACTACCTCTGTTCCAGGACACCAGAAGGTGCCCTTGTCCTGGGTCCAAGTCAAAGACTCTTCTCCACTACTGGCAAGTGGTGCATACACTTTGAGCAGGTTTTCTACTCTCTGAGCCTCAATTTTTTAATCCATAAAAAGGGGGAAACACTAGTATAACCCACCTTCTACGGCTAACAAGAGGGTGACAAGAATTTGGAATATGGAATCAGGGGACTCAGTTTAGTTTCCAGTTTCCCTATAGCTTAGTTCAGGGATGTGGGGACGTTCTCCTAGCCTTGGGCTCTTCATCTTTTTTTAAAAAAAATCTTCTTATTCAATGTATTTAAACTAAAAAAACACACACAAAAAAACACAAGTCGTTTACTAATTTTTCAAATGCCCAACCCCCTGCCTCTGGCAGTCACCATTCTGTTCTCTGTACCTATGAGCCTGCATTGTTTTTTAGATCCCCCATATTAGTGAGATCATATGATATTTGCCTTTCTTTGTCTAATTTGTTTCACTTAGCACAATACCCTCAAGGCCCATGCATATTGTTGATGCTGTTTTATGTCCGAATAATATTTTATTGTGTATATATATCACAATTTGTGTATCTATTGATGGACACTTAATTTGTTCCCACACACTAGCCACTGAAAATAATGCTGCAATGAACATGGTGGGTGCAAATATTTTTTTCCACAAGCTGCCACTACCTCTGCTCCAGGACACCAGAAGGTGCCCTTGTCCTGGGTCCAAGTCAAA
This sequence comes from Myotis brandtii, assembly GCF_000412655.1. NCBI lineage: Eukaryota > Metazoa > Chordata > Mammalia > Chiroptera > Vespertilionidae > Myotis > Myotis brandtii. Next base: position 19,158 of record NW_005357076.1, read on the forward strand.
GACTCTTCCCCACTACTGGCAAGTGGTGCATACACTTTGAGCAGGTTTTCAACTCTCTGAGCCTCAATTTTTTAATCCGTAAAAAGGGGGAAAAACTAGTATAACCCACCTTCTACGGCTAACAAGAAGGTGACAAGAATTTGGAATATGGAATCAGGGGACTCAGTTTAGTTTCCAGTTTCCCTATAGCTTAGTTCAGGGATGTGGGGATGTTCTCCTAGCCTTGGGCTCTTCATCTTTTTTTTTTTTTTTTAAATCTTCTTATTCAATGTATTTAAACTAAAAAACACACACACACAAAAAACACAAGTCGTTTACTAATTTTTCAAATCCCCAACCCCCTGCCTCTGGCAGTCACCATTCTGTTCTCTGTACCTATGAGCCTGCATTGTTTTTTAGATCCCCCATATTAGTGAGATCATATGATATTTGCCTTTCTTTGTCTAATTTGTTTCACTTAGCACAATACCCTCAAGGCCCATGCATATTGTTGATGCTGTTTTATGTCCGAATAATATTTTATTGTGTATATATATCACAATTTATGTATCTATTGATGGACACTTAATTTGTTCCCACACACTAGCCACTGAAAATAATGCTGCAATGAACATGGTGGGTGCAAATATTTTTTTGAGTTAGTGTTTTTGTTTTCTTTGGAAAGAAGTGGAATTGCTGAGTCATGCAGTAGTTTTATTTTTAGTTCTTTGAGGAACCACCATACTGTTTTCCACAGTGGCCGCACCAATCTGCATTCCCACCAGCAGGGCATGAGGGCACCCTCTTCTCCAAGTCCTCACCCGCGCTGGTGATTTCTTGTCTCCTTGATGATAGCCATGGTAACAGGGGTGAGGTCATCTCACTGTGGTTTGGATTTGTGTTTCCCTGATGATTCCCTGGGCTGCAGATTTGCCTAAAACTTAGAGGGTGAGGCTCCTTCCTGGAAGGCACGGGTGTGCTGACAAGGGGAACATTTGGATTTGGCTGGATCGAAGTCCCCACGTCAAAATGAAAATTGTTGCCCTTTATTTCCTAGTAATGTGCCCAACAGACACCCCTGCCCTCCTACTCAATTCTGGAGTGTCCTTGGCCCTTCCCTATGTTTCTTGTCTCATTCCCACTTCTCACACCATTGCTGGTTGGTTCCCCACCGCAAGAGTGGGGCCAGGTAGTGGCTGCAGAAGAGAGGGATGGAGCGAGCTGGCAACGGGAGTTGAAGGGAGAGGCTGAGTGACCTTCTTAGAGCCAAAGAGCCAATGGGGGGCAAAGCAGATGGTACCCAGACCCCTGGCTCAGCATCCACTGCTTCTCACCACACTACAACCCACTTATTGTGGGTGAATTTTCTCTCTTGCCAAACTCAAAATACATCAATTTTCACACTTAAAAAATTTTGATTGTGTGGGTCTTTATGTATGGACAGGGCAAAATGGGGCTCAATAATATATAACGAAGGGAGGAAGAGGAAATAGCATTTATGTTGTGCCTGCTGCATGCCTGGGACTATGTGGGGCATTTCCCATGGTTTTTGATAAGATCTTGATAACAATCACTTGAGGCATCTGCTCCTGTTCCTTTTTACTGGTGAAGAAACCAGAACTTTAAAAAGTCAGTTACTTGCCCAGAGATCGGCAGAAAGTAAGAACAGAACTGGTTCTGCCATTGTGGGTGAATTTTCTCTCTTTCCAAACTCAAAATACATCAGTTTTCACACTTAAAAAATTTTGATTCTGTGGGTCTTTATGTATGGACAGGGCAAAACGGGCCTCAATATATAAAGAAGGGAGGAAGAGGAAATGGCATTTATGTTGTGCCTGCTGCATGCCTGGGACTATGTGGGGCATTTCCCATGGTTTTTGATAAGATCTTGATAACAATCACTTGAGGCATCTGCTCCTGTTCCTTTTTACTGGTGAAGAAACCAGAACTTTAAAAAGTCAGTTACTTGCCCAGAGATCGGCAGAAAGTAAGAACAGAACTGGTTCTGCTGCTTTCTGATCGCGGAGTTAAAGATCTATCTTTTGAGAGCTTCCATGGTTAGGACCGGAGGCTAACCATGACCTCCCCCTCCCCAGTCTCTCTCCGTTCTTCATTCATTCATTCATGTATTCATTCATTCTGTAAATACTCTATGAGCAGCTACTCTATGCCAGGCACTGTTCTATGCACAGGGGATGTAGCAATGAGCCAAAGAATGATTCAAGTCTTTCTCTTCATGGAGTTCAAATTTTAATGGGGGCTGGGGAGGGAGGTGAAGGAAGGAATAATAAATAAAATGACAGGTTGAACTATTTGAGCTTGCTAATAACCCACCATTTTGACCTATAAAAAGAGCCATTTTATATATTTTAATAAGAAAAGTATGAAGCTGGTGATAAGTTCTATGGAGAGAAATAAAGCCGGAGTGGGGGGAAATAAAGCTCACGGTTAGAAGGTGCTGCTTCTCTATGGTGTTGAAAGGGGTCTTTCTCGCATGTGCATCTGAGCACGCACACACTTGTCTCCATCAACAATCCCAGGCCCGAGGAACAGCCCTCTCCCTCCAGGGTACTCCAGGTCCCCCGGCTCCACCTCCGTCTCTCCACCTCTGTCCCTCCGTCGGACCCAGGGCTCCCAGACACAGGCTGCTCTGTCTGCCCGGGCAGCTGGCCCTGGATGAAGCCGCCTCCTGCTTTGTCTGCCAGCCCTCAGGTCCAGCTGGAGTGCCAGCCCTCAGAGCGCCTTCCCGAACGTTGCCCTCCTTCTCCCAGACAGTTTTAATTGCTCCCTCCTCTGCACTCACACACCACTTTATTATAACACTTAGAACGGCTCTTCTTTTTAGAAGATGCCGTGATTATTCATGTGCCTTATTAATGGTCTTATTCCCAGTGGCTGGTGCAGGGCCTGGCTTGAAACAAGACTCACACAGGCTTGCTGAGTGAATGAAGGAGGAAGGAATGCTGAATGGGTGCTGCCGGGGGTAGGGAATCCGGGAAGGCGGGGCTTTAGGGGGAGGCTAATGGAAACAGATCTTGAAGATGGGGGGTGGGGGCACCCAAGGGAGAGGAGAGGGAGGCCCATGCACAAGCTAGCCCAAGCCTGCCCACACCTATTCACACCTGCCCATGCCTGCCACTCCCATGCCGAGAGGGAAGCCCATGCACAGCTAGCCCAAGCCTGTCCATACCTATTCACACCTGCCCATGCCTGCCACTCCCATGCCACCATCTGGCACCACTTCCTGTCTTCCAGTCTCACTGGACTTGCTTTTCCTACCGCCGTGAAGGCTCTTGTCCTCACCTCCTTCTCTGCATCCTCCCAGAGCTGCACATCCTTCAGGGAGGCCTCTCCCAGCAGCCCCGTGTGGGTAGCTTGGCCTGGACACACGCCTGCAGTGCCCAGCTCTTCCCTGGGCAACCTCCTCACTGCTGATGCCTGCTGGGCAGGAGCACGCAGAGGCTGAGCGGATGGCTTGGGACCAGCCTGCCTGCGTTTGAATCCTAGCTGCGACCTTAGGAAGGTTGGTTGTCTTTCAGCCACTCCTCTGTCATTGTGCTGTAAGCGGGGTCATCTTTGTCCGGACCCATGACGCACTGGGAAACTGCAGGATCTAACACACACCGTGCCAGCCCCGGGCCAGCGCCCAGTGAGCACCCGGCATTCATTCTCGTCGCCATGTGGGCTCTTTCCCTCCAGGAGGGACTCCAGGAGGTGAGCGGCCCTCTTGGCCTTGTTTCTGCCTGGCACACATGTGGAGGAGCCTGGCAGAGCCTGCGGAGGGAGTGCCTTCAGGAGGGGGCGGAGAGGGCAGAGTGGGCAGCCTGGAGCTGGGCTGAGTGGGGAGGACACAGTGACAGGGACAGGGCGATCAGAGCTCTAGGGCTTGAGGGGGGGACCGAGCCCCTTGTTTTCTGTGGGATGAAGACCAACCTCTCCCTTGCAGACGTTGACAGGTGACTCTCCACCCTCCCGGGAACGAGGCTGCCAGGGGAGGTAGAGATGCTCGGAGCCCACACTTGGCCTCTTGCCGAAACACTTTTCCCTGCCAGATTACATATTCTGGGCCACATCCCTCCCATCGACACTTCCTCCCTCACTTTACTCCTTTCCTTACTCCTCCATCATAAAAATCTCCAGAAACAGGTTTTGTTCAAAGTGAATGAGGCAATAAATTCTCTGTTCTGACAGGCCGACAAGAGAGATGAATTCTGTAATTGGAGAGGCAGCCTTGTTCTCCTGCCCCGTGGCGCTCAGGCAGACCTTCAGGTCTGTCCAGGGAAGAGGGGACTGTGTGGGAGGGTGAGGAAAAGGGGGCTCCAGGGGGCTCCGGACCCATCTTGGGAACCTTAGCTCAGGTGGGCAGCTACTCAGCTCCGTGGGATCTCAGTCATATTATCAATTTGCTCATGACTGACACAGGTCTTCTGGTTTGTCTACTTAGCTAACTGACAAGCTGGGCAGAACAAACTTATTCATTCATTCATTCACTCATTCATTCAACCACATATCCATCATTCATTCAGGAGTCTCATAGCCTGGATGAGAGATGCCTAATTCACCTTCTGTAAGAAGCCTTCCCACAAAAGACCAAAAATAGTCAAGCCATAGCAAAAGATTGATCTTCTTGGCAAATAAAGAGTTCCTACAAATAATTAAGGGGATGCAGATGAGAAAGCAGTATGGAGTTACGTCAAAGCATTAACAATGAAATTGCCTTATGACCCAGTGATTCCACTTCTGGGAATTTAGCCAAAGAAACCCAAAACACTACTTCAAAGAATATATGCACCCCTATTTCATTGCAGTGTTATTTACAATAGCCAAGATTTGGAAGCAGCCAAAGTGTCCACCAGTAGATCAGTAGATTAAAAAAAACTGCGGTACATTTACACAATGGAATACTACTTGGATGTAAAAAAGAAAAAAATCTTACTTTTTGGATGGACAGTAAGGATGGACCTGGAGAGTATAGTACTAAGTGAAATAAGCCAGTCAGAGAAAGATAAATACCATATGATTTCACTTATGGAATCTAATAAACAAAATAGGAACAGACTCATAGATACAGAGAACAGACTGACAGCTGTCAGAGGGGAGGGGATGAGGGGCCAGGTGAAAAAGGTGAAGGGATTAAGTAAAAAAAAAAACCCTCATAGACAACAGTATGGTGATTACCAGAGGGAAAAGGGGGTGGGGGAGGTAGAAGAGGGTAAAAGGGGAATAAATGGTGATGGAAGGAGACTTGACTTTGGGTGATGAACACACAATACAATATACAGATGATGAATTGTATGTACACCTGAAACCTATAAAAGGCACCCCAATAAATTCAATTAAAAATACATAAATCATTAAGAAAAATAAACAACCCAATAGAAATCTGGACAAAAGATATGAACAAGCTATTCACAAAAAGGGAGCACACAGTGTTCTAAGACCAAGGATGTGTGAAAGAGGCCGATTCTCACTCTGAGAGAAGTGTACCTGGAAATGTCATTGAGGCGGCACCTACCCCCCCCCCCCCCCCCCCCCCCCACTGCTCAAGCCTGCGGAGCCGGGGCAGAGTTGGAAGTGGTACAAGTAGCAAGGGGATTCATCGGACCCAGCTCCTCTGGAGGTGATTGGGCAATATCTCAACACTGCCTCTAGCCAGCAAAACTGTCTCTAGAAGTTTCTTTCACCTCGGCATGTAGAAGACTCTTCTGCATGTATAAGGCTGTTCACTGAAGCGTTTTCTGTGCCTCCAAAGATGAGAAATGGCTTAAATGTCCAGCACTAGGGGATGGCCTAAATGATTTATGGTGGATTTGCATAATCGAACACTACCCAGTCATGGGAAAGGTAATAGGGAGTAGCTTTGTGCACCTGTATGCACTCAATAGACACTGAGCTCCAAGATACATTTTTAAGTGAAAAGGGCAAGCCATGCAATGGAATGGAATGCAAATTGTGCTACTATTTGTGTAAAACTGAAGAAGTGAATATATATGTATTATGAACAATACAAAATATGTAGCATGTACCTTAAATATTCATATGCACATATATGCATACATGCTTCCATACGTTCACTTCAGGGAGGACAAAGACCGGCACGATGGCTGCTTCCGGGAAGCAGTCAGGAACTGTGAGGTCGGGGCCTGGGTAGGAGGAAACTTCTCACCATGTACCACTTTTGGCCACTGGGATCATTTTGGATTTCGTCTATTTTAGATGTATTACATATTAAAAAAAACCTCATCAATATTTTTAAAAAGAGAGAGGTGAAGGAGAGAAGTCCTCCTTGCCTTTCTTAGCTCAGGTCGAGGTCGGCGAATAACAGGTCAGGTGAGGGATGGAGAAAGGGCCTGCAGCACCGGTACCCAGAGTAATCATCACATAAACTATGCTCCAACCACATGCAGTAGCGTGGTCTGCAGGGTATGGGTGGAGCATAGTTTTGGGGGATCTTAATATAAATGTGGCTGGTGAGAAAGACAGGAAATGGATGCAATAGACTTATGTGTCCTGTTAATGATTTGGGATTTTATTGCAGCAAAGGGCTATTGAGGGTTTTAAGCAAGGGTGGGTCACAGGTCATCTTTTAGGCAGAACCTCCTGGAGACAGTGGTCTGGGGGGAAGAAATGTGCCTAATTTTCCACCTCGCTTTTCCTGGCCTTTGCTCATTTCCTCTTCAATAACGGATAGGTAGGTGCAATGAACTCTGTTACACACGGGGAAACTGAGGCTCAGGATAGTTGAGTAAACTGGTCTGTTCTTACCGCTGAGGGTCAGGATTCAAACTCAGGGCTGTGGAGCCTGTGCAGCCTGAGCTCTGAATGGAGCTCTGTGTGCCTCCTGTGTGCTCTGAGGGCTGGGATTCCAGTGCCCAAGCATCGGGCCCCTTTAACTTCAAGTATTCAGCCAATTAAGTCAATGGCTGCAACTGCAGGTTCTTATCAAGGAGCTCCCGCCAGGCCCCTGCCCCTCTCCCGTGGGCTCCCCTCATCGGCGGCAGAAGCTCTTGATCTTATCCGTTGGAGGAGAGGCAGCAAATTTCTTTATGACCGGTTTCCTCTTCTACAGACACAGCAAAGGTCAGAGGCAGACGTCTCGCAGGCTGGAGCTGGAGAGAAGGAGGTTCCCTGCGGATGGGCCTGGGGGAGATGCATTTGGCTCCAATTAAGCGGAGCCTTCTACGTTTCCTGGTCATTTGGTTTGCATTTTCCTCTCATTTCTCTGCCCGCGTTATCGGCCGCCCCCATTCTCTCCCTGTGGAAACTGAGACTTCTAGAGGCAACACTTCACCTACGGCCACCTGGTTTGTCGATGGTAGAATCAGGTCTCAAATCCTTGCCTTTGGACTCCGGATTTTCCTAGCCCAGCCACTTCCTTTTCTTGCTATTAATATGGTTTATTAGGTTTCTTATGAGACAAACCCATGAACGGCTTGTGATTTCTTTCACAGACTTTCGGTGAAGAGAAATCCAGATTCTCTGTGAGGCTGGTATTTTCACTGTGTCCAGGTGTCAGGGCTATCGACCCGCTGCTGGCCCCGGGGCAGGGTGGGTGCCTGCTGGAGGCTGGGCCGGCTGCGGGGCAGACAATGGGCAGCTCAGGAACAAGGCGCTGTCTGGGCCTCTGCTAGGAAGACTATCACCGACTAGTTTAATTAAGAGCTGGGGGAGGGGTGCCCGAGGAGAAGAAGGGTGCATTGTGTCCGGGGAGCTGGTGAGGTCAGCTGAGGAGGTTGGGAGGGGCCTGGGAAGGAGAGGCAGCTTGGTCTACTTCTGGGGAAGGCCCTGACTCCCAGCGTGAGCAGGTCCTCCTGGGATGCTGGGGGGGCGGGGAGGACGGGATTTAGTTTGCAACTCTCCTGGTGGGAATGGAAGGTCCCCAGGCTGCCTCTAGGCTCCCTCGATCTCCTCCTGACTTTTCCCAAAATGCTACCCCAGGGTTCAGCTCTCAGTTCTGCCACTAACTCACTCTGTGACCTTGGTAAGTCCTGTCAAGTATCTGAGCCTTAATTTTTTTCATATGCAAAAATGGGAGTCACTCCTGCTTGCTTTCCTACCTACACAGCATTTTGGGGAGAACCAACTAGCTAAGTGGATGAGATTTGAAAATTGCAAAGTGTGTATGAGTGTATGCAGCAAAAGTGGTAATTACATAACCATCCCTGCCATTAATACCACCCTCAGGACCCCACTGGAGCCCAACCACACTATGCCTTCCTTTCTGATGGTCATAGTAGGGTTGTCTTGATTTTCTTCAATTTTCAACTGAAAGTGCTTTATTATATTTCTAATCCTAAAAGTAGTATAGACTCACTGTAAAATATTCAGGGGATATATATATATATATATTTTTTTTATTTTATTGATTTTTTACAGAGAGGAAGGGAGGGGGATAGAGAATCAGAAACATCGATGAGAGAGAAACATCGATCAGCTGCCTCCTGCACACCCCCCACTGGGGATGTGCCCGCAACCAAGGTACATGCCCTTGACTGGAATCGAACCTGGGACCTTTCAGTCCTCAGGCTGACGCTCTATCCACTGAGCCAAACCGCCTAGGGCTCAGGGGATATTTTTTAAGAAAAAATTTAAGATTTTTAGCTTTGACATTGTCACCATATGATTTGGGGGATGGCGTTTCTCTTCTCTGGCTTTGTTTCCCCACATAGTCACTCAACCAAGAATGACAAGTTTATATAGCACGGACACGGCCCCTATGCCCTGCAGGGCTGGCAGCAGACCTCACCCCTAGGTCACGGCACTCTTTCCTGCCGTACCTGGACGCTGCTTCAGAATCCTTCTCGACACAGCCTCCGATCCGTCACAGAGGCTGAGGGAGAAACCTGTTGTCTGTTGAACTGGCTGAGCTGTGATGTTCCCTGACATTTTGGAGGAGGGAGGTGCAGGGGTGAGGCCCTGGCTGGAGGGGAGCCCGGAGAGTCCCTCAATCCTCCCAGTGCAATAGGGAGTTTCCTTTTATCTGGTTCAAGCATCTCAAGTATTGTGGGGCAGACACTCGAGTCTTCCACTGGGGAGTTCCCTGAACATTTTTACGAAATTAAAAAAAAAAAAAGGAATGAATCTTGCAAAGTCAATGGAATGCAAGTGAGTGACTTAATGAATTCACACCCACACGCATGCTTGTGCTCCCTCTTCATGTCAACATGAAACTGGGTGGGGCAGGATATGTCTGCAGCTCTGTCTTCCAGAGCCGACCGTGTGGGGACAGGAGCCGACACAAGCAGGGCCCTCCTGTGCGGAGGCGTCACCTCACATACCTGGAGTGTGAGTTGTCACAATCCCCCACTCACAGATGAGGAAACAGCTACAGAGCAGGCGCACGTTGTCCAGGTCACCTGGCCTGTGAGTGATAAAGCAGGGAACAGAACTGAGCTTCTCAGGTCCCCTCTTTTCTGGGGAGACCAGTACAATGTGCCAAGTGGAAGCCCCCACCCCCCAATTTAGACTATTTCCATGAACTGAAGTGTTTTCTCATCGTTGAGGTTGGGGAACATCATTTCGGGGTTTTCCCGCCGTCCAGGTGACCATCCCCGCTGGTCCTGAGCCACAATGTGCCAAGTGGAAGCCCCCCCCCCCAATTTAGACTATTTCCATGAACGGAAGTGTTTTCTCATCGTTGAGGTTGGGGAACATCATCTTGGGGTTTTCCCTGCTCCCGCCGTCCAGGTGACCATCCCCGCTGGTCCTGAGCCCTGACCTCTCCGACGTGCCTGTAGCTGTAGAGTAAGAAACAGGCCGTACGGGGAGCCGGGAAGGAGGGTCTCTGCTCCCCTCTGGACTTACGTTCCCGCATCAAACAGTGAGGGGACCCTACAGGCAGCCCAGCACAGCCCGTGAGGGTATGGCTCCTGGAGCCAGCGGTGCCTGTAGCTGTAGAGTAAGAAACAGGCCGTATGGGGAGCCAGGAAGGAGGGGCCCTGCTCCCCTCTGGACTTACGTCCCTGCATCAGTGAGGGGACCCTACAGGCAGTCCAGCACAGCCCGTGAGGGTATGGCTCCTGGAGCCAGCCTGCCTGGGCTCTTTCCCTCGGTTTTGCCACAGATTAGTTGACAATCTTGAGCTCCTCCATGCCTCAGTTTCCTCATCTGTTAAATGAGATAATAACGCCTGTACCTCATAGGGTTGCTGTGAGTATTGGATGGGCGCTAACCCATATGAAGCCACTACAACAGGGCGGGTCTACGTATAGTGTGGGGGCCAGGAGAGTGCCCCCTGGCATGCAGGTTATTTTGAGCTGAAATCAAAGAGGTTATTAATATTATTTTTTAAAGCACCCCCTTTCCTTCTTAAAAAAATCCAGATAGAAAAACCTGCTTCAGGAAGGGAACTTTGGCATAATCACCTCAACATATTAAGTATGGTAGACTGGGAGGGTCCATGCGAAAACCTGGCCATTAGATTTCATTCTGACCCATGGTTCTGAGTTGCTTGGCAAGAATTTGTTTGCCACTTTCTTTGCTACATGTGAATTACCGATTTCTCCTTAGAAATCCCAGACCCCTCCCTCCTTTTCTCCTTTGTTCAAAATGAGATATATACCTCATTTTACCTCACTGTCTTTGGGATTTTCATGCTTATGTGGATCGCTCACCCCCCACACACATTAAAATTAGATTTTCTTCTGTTTAATTATCTCTGTTAATTTGATTATTAGCCCAGCTAGAAGGACTTAGAAGGTGGGAGAAAAATTATCTTTTCATGTCCCCACCGTAGGCACTCAGTGAGTGTTAGCTATGACAGAAAGGACCTTGCATCTCAGGGCTTGGGCCCTTGCAGAGGGAAGAGAGGTGTGACTTGGCGTGGGGGCCCTTGCGTATGTCACCGTGGCAAAAGCAGCTAGAGTAGCAGCTTTACTCTGGGGTGCTCTTCACAGAAGCTGCAGAGCTTCATTCTAATATTTGGTCAAAGCTCAGTGCCATCAGCTCCTCCTCCAGGAAGCCCTCCTGGATGGCAGGCTGGCCTGCTCTTGCTCCCTGCTGCGGGTTCCCAGCTCTTGCTGCTGATGCCACCCTTTGGCCTCAGACAAAGCGGGCACCAGCAGCGGCAGCAGCCGGGCAGGCTCAGTGGCTTTCAAGAAGCTGGAGCTCCCGGGAGTGAGCTGGGCTGGTCCGCTTTGAATGCTATTTGCATTGCAATAGGCGAGCCTAGCCTTCAATACAGGCCCCTTCTCTTTTGACAGAACAGCCTCACAATTGCCTATTGACCGGGCACCTGTTCCTGCCCCAGACATTATGCAAATGCCGGCCAGGAGCGAAGCCGCCAGCCCCCAGGGCCATTGTGCATTGAACCCTGATGGCGCCCTGCCAGCTCCCAGCCGGCCTTTGTTCCAGGGTTGCCAGAGCCACCCCTGACACCCCCCCTCGAGGTGCCCTGCAGAGGAGCCGCCCGCTGACAGCTACTTGGGTCCCTGCACCTGAAGAAAGACGCTGTGAGCTGGAGGCTGGCCCACACTGAGCTTGGAGGCCCGGGAGGAAGCCAGGGGCCTGCGGGCTCTTTACATCCCTGGGGACTGCTGAGAGGGGCCTCCTGGCAGGCGGAGAAGGGGGCAACCATGCCATCTGGGGGAGGGGGATTATAATAATCACTGTCACATCTGCTGAGGGCCTTGCAGTGTGCAAAACCCTCTTGTGGCCTTTCTCCCTGCAAGGCACACCTGCCCCTTGAGGAGGTGGGCAGGGAGGGGTTGCATGCTTTTCACACGGGAGGGGACTTAGGCCCCCTGTGGGGAGCTGGCCAATGCCACACAGAGTCAGGGGGCATGGAGACTCAGACCCACAGTTGTTTGTGTCTCTGCCTCCCGGCGGCCTTCGGGCACAGGGCTTCTCTGGTCTCCTTGTCCACCTGTCCTTGCTTGTGGCTGTGACACCCCAAGCCACCTTGGAGGGCCCTGCACAGCATGGCTCCAGCCCACCTCCTCTTTTTGATTTCTTCATCCTTTTCTGTATTCTTGGCTTCACCCGACAGGTTCTCAAAGTTATTGGGACTCGCAGCATCAGCATCAGCATCAGCATCAGCAGTTCCTGGACCCCAGCCGAGACCTGCCGATCAGAAGTTCTGGGTTGGGGTCTGTGTTCTGGGCAAATCTGAGGACCACTGACCCAGCTGGTCATTTCCACACCCTCCTCCATTCACGCTTGGCTGACACTATTCCTCCCCTACAGCTCGGCCCCTGCTCCCCCGGCCACCATCCCCACCTTCCCGAATAGGCTCCTGCTGCTGGGCTTAGGGAACATCTCTGAGCACCTGTCTGGTCCCAGGCTCAGGGCATCCAAATGAGTGAGGTGCACCTTCCAGAAGCACAGTCTAGTGAGGGCACAGCCGCCTGTGTCTTTCAGTTACTTCAGAGCAGTGAGCCAGTGCTTTGGTAGAGGGCAGAGGAGGAAGTGGAGGGGTGCAGGGGGAGAGCAGCCCAGGACCTCAGGGAAGGAAGGCCCCTGCTGTGTGTGTGCCCCGCGCATGGTCCAGCTGGGTGGCGATGGAAGGGGAAGTGATGCTGGGGTCACCATCTCCATGAGCATCGTTCCGTGTGGTTAATGGCTACTTGTGTCTAGAAAGGCTCATGCTTCAGGAGGCAGCATGGGCGGAGGCTGCCGACACATCCTGGAGATGGACTCAGAGCAGGCGAAGGCTGCTCCAGCTGGTGGCACTCTGCAAAGGGGTCAAGCACGGAGCTTTCCAATTGCTGCCGGGCCACCCACCTGCAGCTGCAGCAGCAGGCACCCTTGGCCGGGTGGGACCCGTGGTTCTCATGCCACCGCTGTGCCCAGTCCGGCTGCTTCTGCCCTGTTTCCTTGCTTCAGAGGAGCCACCAGGATGGGAAGAAGGGCAGGAGCAGGGCAAAGCACCAGTGTGACCCTGGGCGTCATCCAAGCTGCCCCCCGCCAGCCCTTCGGCCCTGACAATCTTTCACCCAATGCCAAAGTGCTTTAAAGCGTTTGGCCCAAAGCAGGGAAATCTGATCTCATGAGAGGCCAGGGCAGGATTTTCAGAGCCAAGTGTTGGTCTAGTCTCACAATTTGTCTTCCTCAAGTGCTGTCAGAGTGCTCTCTGCCTAAAAGACAAATCTAAAAGAAAAGTAAATAAAGTCAGCCCTCCGCCAACCAGTTCCTTAGCGCGGCCTTCAAGGCCCTGTAGGGGCTGGCTGCGCCTCTCCAGCCTGCCTCACCCGGTGTCATTGCGTCACACCTCTAAGGCTCTGCAGCGGGTCCCTCTGCCTGGGGACGGGGCCAGAGGGTGTGGTTTCAACACTCCTTCCGTTTGGGGCCATTGGATTAACTTCCACTCTTTACAGGCTCTTTAAGTGTCTCCAACATTAAGAAAACATTTATTAAGTACCTACTGGATACCAATGTTCTGGGCTTTAGGGGTAAGGTGATGAGTGAGAAATTGCCCATCTCTCCAGGAATTCTCAGTCTGGTGGAGGAAACAGGCCATTGTGTGATGAGGCCTGAATGAGGGGTTGAGGGGGCCTGGGATGAGGCTAAGGAATTGGAATTGTTAACGTAAAAGAACATTCAAACCTGTAAAGAATTTTTTGTGAGTTTATTTGAGCCAAACTGTGGACAATTGCCGGGACCAGAACCTCAACGGATTGAGATAATGCTCCAGAGAATGGCGGGGTTTCCTCTATTTTTACACATTGCAATCAAAGGAGGGACATAGGTGGGTTCATGAAATCCATTGGTGATAGACTAGAGAGGCGGGAGAAAGCAAAGTGGGGGGGAGGGGGGACCCACTTGGATAAAAAGTAAAATGATAGGCACACACTCAGGTGGGTGCAGGAACAATTAACACGATAACAATGAAGGAATTTGTGGTATCTGTCCTGGCAGTCAGGCACATTAGGTCCAGAAAAAGGGAAGTTACAAGTTACCCAGGTATTTCAAGGGTATGTTATCATAGATGCAAAAAGACAGACAGGCTCAGTTAAGGTAAAGGTTGACCTTGTCTGTGAAGATACCAGCCTAGGACATAACCACCCACCATAACTGCTTTTAGTTAAAGTTTAATTTCAGACCATCCTTTGTGGTTACTTTAGGTCTTTGGGTTTGCAAGACCACCTTGCAGGCCTTCCCTGAGCTTGTCAGGTCAGCCTGTGGCCTCTTTCATCCACAGAATGGACCCCAGCTGGTGACTCCTCAACTCACAATGGGATTACATCCCAACAAACCCACAATAAGTTCAAAATATCATAAGTAGAAAATGCATTTAATACACATAACCTATGGAGCATCACAGCTTAGCCTAGTCTACCTTAAATGTGCTCAGAACACTTGCAGCTGGGAAAACTCATCAACTACAAAGCCCATTTTATAATTAAGAGTTGAATATCTCACGCAATTTATTATGAGTATCATTTTCACACCATCATAAAGTCAGAAATTGTAAGTCGAACCATCCTAATTCAGGGACCATCTTTAGTTCATTCAGGAGGGGCATAAAAGAAAGAGGAACTCGGAGTGACTGCCCTGTGTCTAGATGGTGTAGTTGCCCTGAGATGGAGAGTAGAGAGAGAGAGACGGAGAGACAGAGAGATGGAGAGGCAGAGAGATGGAGAGGCAGAGAGATGGAGAGGCAGGCTGGGTCAGACGGGAAGCTGGGATTTGGTTGAGCTGAGTGTGAATTGTCTGTGGCACAGGTGGAAAGAGATGCCCACTGGTGGCTGGATGAGGGGTCTGGCCTTCAGGGACACTGACCCCTGGGCACCAGAGTACTGAGGTGGCAGTGGGGCCTTGGACAGACCCTCCTGGTCCCCAGACAAGAGTCGAGGCAGTGCCTGCCCTGTCTTTTGGTTCCCTCCTCATTGCACTGTGCACGCTGCGTCCTGCTCAGGCGGCCCCACTGGTGTGAGAAGCGCCAGGAAGCATGGTGGAGAGGCCTGGGTTCTGGACTATGGGGTTCTGGTGGCTGGCGGAGGCCTTGATGCCTCTGCAGCCTCGCCCGTGGGCCGTACTGCCCCTGGTATCTTCCAGGAGATGTTTAAGAGCAGCATTTGGAAGGAAAGGGCCCCTCACGACACTTGTGTTGTTAGGGCTGTGCCCTCTCCCACATCAACAGCAGCTGGGAGCAGAACCACCCTGAGGGGGAGGTGATGCTGCGCCCACTTTGCAGAGGAGGAGACTGAGGCTCAGGAAGGAGCAGGCGGCTTCCTGGTTATACTGTGATGTTAGAGCAGCGACGGCACTTTAAGAGGGTGAAAGGCAGACATGCTTTTGCAGAGGGGGGACCAGTCTCACAGAGGGGAAGCCACTCGTGGGGCTCACGCATGGAAACTGTGTCTTGCCTCTGGCTCAGTGCCCGATCTGCTGCACCGTTCCATCCTGCAGGATGGATGCCGTCCTTGGCAGGCTGGGCTTCGGACCCTCAGGAGAAAGCACACCTTCTGGCCTAGGCGGGTGCCTGGCTGGGACCCCCAGCCCGCCGGGCACTCAGTGGGACCTGCTGTGTGTGGGCACCATCCACTCAGCATCGGCTCTACTCCACAGGCCTCAGCTGAGGACCCGCTGGGCACTGGCTCGGGATGTGCTTGGTGCAGGTTATGCTGATGAATCTTTCCAGGAACTTTCAGAAGCAGCAACCCTCCTCCCCTTTGCTGGACGAGGGCAGCAACCCTCCTCCCCTTTGCTGGACGAGGAAGCCGAGGGCAGAGGTACTAGGCTCTGGCGCACCTCTCCCGGGGTGGGGGAGGCAGGGGTGGAAGTAGGCAGCCTGAGACCCCGTCCTCTCTCCACCGCGGGGCAGTCTCCTTGTCGGTCCCCACAGCTCCGAGCTTTGGGAAGGGGACCTCTGGGATCCCCTCAGCGCACAGACTTGCTTCTCAAGCTCCACTGTGGGGTCCTCCCCGGCGGGGTTATTTCCTCGGTGGGAGGAGACGGCTTTGACTGGGCGGCCCTGGACTAGACCCAGCTCTGACACCACGTCACGGGGTGCCCTGGCCGGTCCTTCTCCCTGTGGCCCCACATTCCCCTGTGCTCAGTGTTGTGTGTGTGTGTGGGTGGCGGGTGGCGGGGAGGGGGGATGCTCGGTATTTGCAGCAGGACCTTCGGCTCTGGCCACCCCTGCCTCCTGTGTGCAGGCGCCCACGGCTGCGGGGCACACCTTTCCTCTGTGGGCGTTGGAAAGTGCCTCTTGGGATTGTGATCCAGGCTCCCCCCTTTCCTGGTCACCAGCCCTGATGGACAATCCCGATACACCGCATCTCCTTTGTGATCCGAGAGTGGGGTGGAGGATAATGGGCTGCAGCTCCCTTCCCTCGGCTGTCACAGGATAAAACCACCGGCTGAATGGGCTCTCGGACGACTCTTCAAAGGTGGCCGAAAGCCAAGAGGGGACCTGTGGGCTTTTGTCCCTTGAGGGGTGTCCCCTCCCCTTCCATGGCTTTTTCATTTCCAAGGGCCTCGCTGCCTCCTTCCCCATGGACAGCCTGCCAGCTCTCCATGTCTCTTCTCCAGCACCGGCTGCCCAGGCGGAGGGGCCAAGGGGCGCAAGCTGTGTCCACTTTGTTCTCACATCCAGACCTCTGCACATTGACCAAGGGCCTACTCTACACAGAGTAGTCATATTCTCTCTCTCTCTCTCTCTCTCTCTCTCTCTCTCTCTTCACTAGGAGGTTGGTTTCATCTTTGCTTTACAAGGGCAGACGCTGAGGTTCAGTGCAGTGCCATGAGCAGCCTGGGGCTGTGAACTGGTGAGACGGAGGCGAGGCCGGGACCACACTGCTGCCTCCTGTCCCTGTCTTTCTGATCATTCCTTTGTGACCGTTGAGCCGCGTTGCCACGCTAAAGAAAGGGGAGCCCCAGCACGGTGCCCACTGGTGTCTGCGGGACTGTAAACTGCTCTTAGCCCCCGAGCTGACGGCTGTTCTCAGTTCTTAGCACCTAGCAAGGTGCTGACCCCATAGAGGGATGGCTGAGAAAAGTGTCCATGAATGCCAGTCATTGCCCAAGTTTGAAGGACTCCACATTGTTTGTGGCCTTTAATTCTGGTTATATCGCTTAAGAAAAGTCCAGAAACAGTAGTCTGAGTCTAGCCTGCTGCCTGTCTGGGTTTAACTCCTGGCCCTTCACACATAACTGTGGGACTCTGGGCAAGGTCATCTCTCTGTGCCTCAGTTTCCTCATCTGTGCAACAAGGTTAATGATGGCATCTACTCCATAGGGTTCTTGTAGGGTAAATACATTTATAGCATAAACTGTGTAGATCAGGTCTGGCACTCTACGCGCCAATCTGTGGTAGCAGGAGCATAATGGAGTGCACTGGGTCTGAGGAGGGGACTGGGTGGTTACTCCGGCTTTTTATGGCTCCTGCTAAAAGGCCCAGGGCCTGGGTGGGCTCAAATGGGAGCTGTGGCCTGGGGTCCAGCCTGTTTCATCCTTCCCTTCCTCTCAGCCCTGCAGGCCGCCCCTGGTGGGTGCATGCAGAGTGAGGTGGACTGTCTCTGTGTCCTTGTTCCCCAGGAACCAGCCGGGGATACATGTGAGGCCCTGCAAATTCCACGGTAATGTTAGCCAGATCCGGTGCTCAGCGCAGCTGGGGCCAGGATGGGCTCCAAATGGTGCTCAGAGGCCTCGGTGCTTAGGAACAGCTGGGCATCGGCCTGCGCCTGGCACTGTTGCTTGAGCCTGAGACCCCCAGGAAATGGGCTGAGGCCCACACCACCTTCCCCCCTCCCACCTGGCCTCTGCTGAATGATGACATGGCACTCCTGGGCAGTCAGCAGTTCAAGGGGCAGTGCAGTAATTTATTTTGGGGGCCCTAACCAGGTCTGACAAGCTCTCCCTCCTTGTGGTCAAAAGTGAGCTCTAGGAAAACAGGTCAGGCAGGACGTCTGGGTAGCCTTTAGCTTGGCTGCATCACCTCCTCCATGGAGCCTGCCTTGCTCCTTTCCTGCCTGCCTTTAAGCAGCCACTCCTGACTGATTCGGCATGGCAGGTGAGGGGGTGGGGGGGGCCTTTGTGGTGAAGCTAGCCCTTGACCTCTGTCTGATTCTACTTCTTGGGGGAAGGCATGTAGGATGCAGCGTGACATGGACTGCAAGCAGGGAAATACAGGCTTCCCCAGGAGCCTAGTCCAAGCTGGGTGTGTGCATGGGGAACCTAGGAGGACTTTCTGGGGGAGGGGCGGAGACTCAGATACGATGGACAGATAGGAGTCAGCCAGGCAGGGATGGGTGAAATAGAGAGCGTGGCAGGCTAAGATAGTGGTGTCAGCAAAGGCAACCGAGGCACAGAGCAATGACCTTGCCCAGAGTCCCACAGATATGTGTGAGGGGCCAGGAGTTAAACCCAGACAGGCAGCAGGCTAGATGCAGAATTGGGGCAGAGAGCTGGAGATGGAGATGCATGTGCAGATAGAGATGGAGAACCAGATGGTGATGAAGATGGAGCTGGAGCTGGAGCTGGCGGGTGGGCGGGGGGAGATCAGGGGAGGAGAGAGAGGAAGAGAAGGATAAGGAAACGGAGGTCAAGGAGGAGGTAGAAGTAACAGCAGTGGCAGCTGCAGCAGCAGGAGTTCTATCTGGCTGGGCATCCTGTGTGGGGTGTGGTGATGACAGTGAACTGGAGAGGTAGTCAGGACCAGGTAGAGAGGCCTTGGTAGCCACACTATGAACTTTAGACTCTACACTGAGGGCAATGGAGGCCTCAGTGGGTGGAGATAGGTGAACAGAACTAGTTTATTCCTGATATAGGACGAAGACTCCTGGGTGAGAAATTATGAAGGGGAGGAGGCGAGCCTGTATGCAAGGGAGCATCCCAGGGCTGCTGTTGTCATCCAGGCAGGAGGGGCTGGTGGCTTGGCCCAGGTGGTAGCTGTGGGAAGGAGGACAGACAACTTTAAATCATTTAGTGCTTCATGACTGAGTGGATGTGCTAGCAATTGAAAGGAGGAGGGAAGCCTCCAGGACTATGCCTCTCTGCAACATTCCCTCTGAGGTTGGCACAGCCTATTCTTGCATACTTCCAACGACAGGCAGCTCACTACTTACTTGCTTAGCAAGGTAGTACTTACTTCAGTTTAAATCTATCCACATGTGGGTCTGAAGGCTGCAAAAATGAACCTAAGTCTTATCTAACACAGCCTTGCAGGCAGTTGAAGCCAGTGCAGTCATACAAACTCTCCTTCTCTGCCTTCATCATTTCTGTTGTTGTTACGTGCATATCCTCAGATTTCTCCATCTAATTTGGGCATCTTATTCTCTCTTTGATTTTTTTGGCAAACAAGAATACCAACTAATGAGTTATGAAGAGAGCTACACTTGTCGTGGGGAGTAGAATAGCGTCTCCTTACTCCGCATCCTCTCTTCTGGTGGATGTTTCTAGGAGGAAGTCAATTAGAATCAGAGTTCAACAGGTCAGCATGAGCACAGATTCAAGGAGAACTCACTGGTGTCAAGATGATCAGAAAGTAAGTAATTTTCCCCAAGTCACACACTATAAAAGTGTCACAGGAGCTCAAGAACAGGTCTGCCTGGCCGTGGCACCAAGCTCGTGCCCTGGCTCCTGCCCTGCCCCTGCACAGCAATGGGCAGGGAGGGCAGGGCCGAGGCTGGAGCCCAGGCAGGAGGCCAGCGCAGAAGCAGAGCAGGTGAGGGAGAGCCTGTGGGGAGGGGACTCTCCTGGGGCATGGCTTGGGGGTGAAGGGTTTGAAGGAGCCCTCCATGTCCCCCGGGTGATGGCTGGGGTACTGGTGGGTGGTGGTGTTTTTTGTTCTCTGAAGGGGCATCCAGGAAGAGTGGGTCGGGAGTGGTGGCTGGAGGAGGAGTTGAGTCTGGATATGATGGGGAGTTGGGGCTGCCGGTGGAACCACAGGAAGTGGCCAAGCAGGGAACTATGCTGTCATTCCTGCCTCCCCAGTGACTCTGAGTGCAGGTCCCTTATGGGCTGCTCAGCAGCTGGCCAATTTCCAGGCCAGGACAAAGCACCCGCCACTCCAGGCCTGGCTGCTCTCTATAAGGGCTGCTCACCAGCGCAG
Source organism: Myotis brandtii (assembly GCF_000412655.1). NCBI lineage: Eukaryota > Metazoa > Chordata > Mammalia > Chiroptera > Vespertilionidae > Myotis > Myotis brandtii. Next base: position 39,130 of record NW_005357076.1, read on the forward strand.
CCCAGCGGCTGCTCGCCCCCTCCTGGGACCAGATGCCTCTCCCCCTCCACAGGGCCGGGCCATGGTCCCCAGAGTCTCACTTCCAGGAACCACTGCTCGGCCAGTTACCGGCACGTCCAGGTCATCTGGGGACAGCGAGCTGTCCCGCAGGAGTCAGGCTGGCTGATCTGCAGGACTCTGGGTCAGAACGAGCCCGGAGAAGTTCAGGGTGTAGGCAGCTCATTGCAGCCACACAAGGAGGTGGCTGAGTAGCGCTAGGCGCTTATGAGGCCAGACCATGGGGCACACAGACGCTCTGATCAGTATTGGCTGATGCTCTGTAGGGAGGCGGTCTTGACAGCTGTGTGACCTTAGACAGTCTCTCAAGCTCTCTGGGCCTCTGCATCCCCTGGACACAGAAATAATCACCCGTCCTCTCTTTTCCCTTGCCTTCTTCACAGAGTCGTCAGGAGAAAATGAGGCAATAATGGTGAAAATGTGTTCTTAACTGTACTGCTCTGTGAGCGTAAGCAATCCAGCCCACAAAGCACACATGAACACACGTGCACACGTGTGTACACACAGACACACACACACAGACACACACACAGACACACACAGACACACACAGACATACACACACACACACAGCAACATGGGGCGGCTTCATTCTCCAGGTTGTGTGCCCTCTGCTGGGGCCTCCCATACCACTGAGGGCTGACCTGGGTATGGGGTGGGGGCGGGTGATGGACAGCAGGAAATGGAGAGAGCAAGGAGAAAGATGGGGAGAGAGAACTACACGAATATGAGCGAGAGAGAAATATTGAGGAAGAGAGAGAGAAAAGAGCTTTTTGGCAAGGAAGAGAGGCAGGGAGAATTGGGAAAATCAAGAGATGTCAAAAAAGGGATCTAGGGACAGAGGGACAGATGGGGATATAGGAGGCTTGGGAGGTAGGAAATGGGGGGACTGAGAGCCTGGCTGGCTCTTGCTCTGAGTGAGGTTCTGCAGCCTGACCCTGGCCTTCCTCCTGTTTGGCCTGCTCTGAGCTGGAAGCCAGGTGTCTCAGGGCTACCTACAGGTAAGGCCGTCTTGCTGTGCCCCCAAACCCGCCACCGCCAGTGGACACACCCAAATCCTGCCCTCAGAGAGGCCCAATGAGAAGCCTTGAGCTCTGAAGGGAAGCGACCTGCTGCCACATTGGCAGGCTCTGCGCAGAGGTGGGTGTGACAGCAGGTGTCTGGGAAAGGGCCTCGCCCGCATTACATCTCCGAATGGCTTTAAGCAGAGTCCTCCTTTCTGGGCCTCAGTTTCCCCTCTGCAAATGGGCGCTATCTCCAGGCTCTGATAGTGAGTTCTGAGATGCAGGCAGCCTGGTTTCATGCCCGTCTCCTTGAATGAGGGCAGCCATGACCAATAACCTTTGCCATGGTTATTTTAAAGCTGATTTACCTATCTTTCCAGTGCCTGCTTATTGTGCTCAAGGCCTTTGTCCACCAGTCCCTCCAGCCCCTTGATTTGGTCTCCTCCCCATCTTGGCCCAGGAAAGACTGGGGCCCTGGTAACTCCCAAGGTGTCAGTATTATGTTGTAAGGAGCTGGACCAGGTCCCAAGACAGCTAGATGGCTGTGGTCTGGAACCTGAGGCTCCTGAGAGAGGTGCTCAGGGAGCCAGGAGACCCACACACGCCTTTGCTTTTAAAGGGGAGGCCCCTGCTTAGTGAGGAATCCACACCAGGAGCCCGCACTGGGCTGGGGTGCTGTGCAAAGGTCAAGGGAGGCAAGTGGGAGGAGACTTGGCTGAAGGTCACAGTGTCCTCTCTTCCCTCAGCTGGAGCCCCCTCTCTCCAGGGTTGTGGCCAGATTCCTGTGGGCAGGGCTGGAGAGAAGTGACACTTTTTCTCACCCCTTCCTGCCCAGGCTCACATCTGGCCTCCCAGCAGCACCTCTAGCTGGAGTGATCTGGGGCCTCTTGGGGGTAGGAGTCAAGCTACCCTTTGGGTTTTGGGGAAGGAGGACATCTTTTTTTAAAAAAAATATATTTTATTGATTTTTTACAGAGAGGAAGGGAGAAGGATAGAGAGCTAGAAACATGGATGAGGGAGAAACATTGATCAGCTGCCTCCTGCACACTCCCTACTGGGTATGTGCTCGCAACCAAGGTACATGCCTTTGACCGGAATCGAACCTGGGACCCTTGAGTCCGTAGGCCTATGCTCTATCCACTGAGCCAAACCGGTTAGGGCAGGAGGAAATATTTTTTAACAGAAGGTTCAGAGGTCACATCTGCTGTCCAAGGTCATGCTACTAGGTGGTCTTTTCTAGAACCAGAGCAGAACTGCAGGTCTTTTGACTTGAGAATGTTGGTGACAATAGCCTGTTCCAAGGTCTATTTAAGCAACATGGGATGCCTTTCCTGAGGAGAGATATATGGAGGTACTGGGTGCGTAAGTTCTTGGAGCAGAACTGAAGGGGGTGATAGAGGTGGTGAGAATAGCAGTGATGGTGTCTGGTCTTCAGCTAAAATCCAACTGAAAAAGGCAGGCTAAGCCTGAGTCAACCTCTGCTGAACTCTAGTTCAAGGTCTGGCACTTAGCAGGTGCATAATAAATATTTGTGAATGGATTCACCTTGTAAGAAATATGGCTCTAATTTATCTTCATAGAAAAGAAACAGCATGTGGCCAGGCAGCTGCTGACTTTCCCGAGAGCAAACAGGATGAGGGGGTGGGGAGAGAGGATGAGAGCTGTACATGTGGCTGATAGCACACGTCCTAGGAAGATTCCCCTACACCCGTGGTCGGCAAACTGCGGCTCGTGAGCCACATGCGGCTCTTTGGCCCCTTGAGTGTGGCTCTTCCTAAGCCTTAGGAGTACCCTAACTAAGTGAATAACAATGTACCTACCTATATAGTTTAAGTTTAAAAAATGTGGCTCTCCAAAGAAATTTCAATCGTTGTACTGTTGGTATTTGGCACACGTCCTAGGAAGATTCCCCTAGACAAAGGGAGGTGGAGGCAACTAGAGAAGGCCCCACACATTTTTTAAATAACCCAATGGGAGACAGCAAGACCTAGGTGACCTACTAGGAAATAGGTGATGAAATAGTACTCAGCCAACGAGGAACTGGAGGAGGGTCTAAATAAATAGGGTATGTTCCCTGCCCCACGTGTGTTCTTGTACAATGGACGCCCTCTCTTGAGAGTGTTATTAAAAGTCTCATTTTCGCCATGCTTCTGTTTCCTAGTCCGTCATTTGAAATTCGGACAGGTGAGCCATTTCTCACAACCTCCATGCAGAGGGTCTGGACATGGCACCACCGTGGGAAGCTCAGGCAGTTGGAGCCAGCACCATGGCTTAGGCTACTGGGTGCCATGAACCCTCTGTTTCCTTCTGCAGCCCCTTCCTCAGGCATGACCTGGGATGATAGAAGGATGATTGTGTTTGAGGAGGAACCTGGGAGGTAAGAGACCTTCTTTTCTCTGTGGGGTGGCCTCCATAGCTTCTCCTACCTTCTGGAGTTTGGCACTAAGAAAGTGGCTGATTCAGGTGGGCTGGATACTGGGTCTGCTATAGATATAGTTAGGGAAAAATTCCTTCCTTATTTCCCCTGCCTCCATTTGTGCCCACTTTCTTATCCATTCCCTAATTCTTAAACTTTCTTCAGGCTCTTGCCTTGTGTCAGGCCAGTGCTGGGATGGAATATGGCAAAGCTAATACCAAAGAGAGGAGTGCAGTCCATGGGTCACAGGAGCTCATGGACTACAATGATAGTGTTGTCAGGTGCTGTGAACATAACTGGATACTCAGGTGGGAGTTAGAGCAAGGGCTCAGAACCCAGGTGAGGAGATTGGCCTTTCTTCCTAGAGGCAGGAAATTGGATCTGGGTCTTGAGGGAATAGTAGAATTCAGGAGCGAGAGAAGGGGATGGGGATGCTAGGCTGCGGGAAGTGTACGTACTGAGACAGAGGGGGAAAGGTGAGGTATGCTCATGAAAGGGTTTGGTGGTGTTGGGGTACAGGATAGGCTTGTTAGGAGATGGGGTTGAAATACTAGGTTGGAGTCAGATTGTGAATGGCCAAATGCCAAGGCATTTGCATTTTTTTTTCCTGAGGGCAGTGAGCAGTTACAAACCATGATGGTCATGATCATATCTGTGATTCAGAAGGAACGTGCCTGGTAAAGTGTTGGTCAGTAAGGGCATATACAAATGATGGAGACTGAGGAGGAGGTGAGGATAATAATGATTTGATGATGGTAGTGAAAATGGTGGGTGATGGTGGTTAGGATGATATTGAGGTGATGATGGTGGTGATAATCATGATGGTGGTGATGATGATGATGATGGTGTGATGATATTTGCTGCTAGTGCTAGTGGTGATGATGGTAACAGTAGTGATGATGGTGGTGATGAGGTTCATGACAGTGATGGTGGTGGTTATGATGATGGTGAGATGGTAATGGAGGTGGTAATGATGGTGGTGGTGATGGTGATGATGGTGGGTGAGGAGGGTGAGATGATGATGATGATGCTGATGGTGAGCTCTAAGTGGACAACTGAGGTGAGACAAAGAGGAAGAGTTGATTTAAAAGCATTTAATGGCTGGATAGATTTGGATGGGGAGGGCATGAGAGAGAGGAATGACCAGAGTGTTAGAGTGTCTGAAGCCCCTCATCCTGAACTGGGAAGCCAAGGCGAGCTGGTTCATGGGAGGAGAAGATGGTTTTTCTCTTGAGCATGTCATGTCTGAGATGCCCGGGGCTTCTAGGCGAGGTGTCCAGTAGACATCGAGCACTCAGGTGTGGAGCTCAGCAAGACAAAGGTTTGAAAGTCATTGGCGAAGCAGTGGGGGCAAGCGCTCTCTCAGAGAGTGCACAGAGGCACAGGAGTCAGGGTGCTCGTGACTACCTGGACTTGAGAGGTGTGTAGAAGAGGCAGAATGGGGATGGAAATTGCAAAGAAAGCCAGGGGTCCAAGGAAGTGCCAGAAGCTGCCCAGGGCCTGGGTGGGCACTGGGGTGCAGCTTCTGCTCCCCACCCAGCTCTCCCAGAAGTGTCAGCATAGATCTGTCTACATGCCAGCTCCTAAGTAAGACATTTGAAAATAGAGTTCTATGCTAAGATACCCCTTCCTGATACAGGTAGGGAAACTGATGTCCAGAGAGAAGAGACCTGCCTAAATGACCCATCGTGGTGGCAGATTCATCCTCTGCCTTGTGACATGATGCTCCCTATATTCTTGGGGAGATGTGGGTGGGAGCTGATGGAGCTTACATTGGGGGTCTCTTCTCTCCTCTCCCTCAGCAAGCCCTGCATAGCCCTTAAGGCTGTTCAGTGGGCAAGCCCCAAGGGATGAATATGGACTGGGGCTTGGGGAAGCTCCCGAACACCCAGTGTTGCCTGAAACTGGGGGCTGCTCCAGCCTAGGCAGGGCACCCAGTTGGTAC